>NC_142942.1:95000-107500 GCF_046866305.1 Octopus bimaculoides
GACTTTTGATCATTGCGAAGGCGTCGAAATTGGTGGGAGTTTATCAGTTTTTAACGTTATTGATATTCTCTTCCTTGGAAGCTTTTGAATGGTTTCGTCAGAATAGATTTAGTGTCAATTCAACAACAGCAACAACAAAAAGTAAACAGCAACGTTAGCGAGAGGAGGAAAATATTGTTGATTAGACACTAGAGTAGCATTCCATGCGACCAGAAAGGGACATATTCAACAAGGCAAAAACGTGAATAAGATCTAGTTGTAGATGCTAGATGAGAAAATAAAAATAGAAATTTGTTATCTCCACATGAGGTATTGAATGTGCTGGCACTTTTAAAAGAAAGACATGAAAGGAATTAGACATTTGCATCTCTTTCATTCCAGTAATAAAAGACAAGAATAAAAAAAAAACGTCGGCATAATAATGGAAAGAAATAGATTTAGAATCAATTAACAACAAAATATTACTAGAACCTATAAATGATGAAAATCTGAAGTGAAGTGACAAAAATATTAATAACACGAATTAAAACATACTGATGCTAAATGCCAAAACAGATAAAAAGCCTCTTGGAATGTAGAAATTTTGATGTTGAGTATCCATGGCTGGGCTAAGCTTGTGTGGAACCCGCAAGCAAATATTATAAAGCATTATTTAAAACAAGGAGTTCTAAATTTAAAAACCTAGTTATTTTATCGAATTATGATTATTTTCAGAAATCCAACTGCATATATGAAGAACCAATAAATATCGATCAGTTAATCCGAAAGGAAGGCAATTGAAATGAATACAAGGACGTCACTATCATTTTGCATTAAATTTATCTGATAACAGATATATTTCAAACATCTAAATGGCTGAGACGTGGTAAATTATGTTGCAAATTTAATTGAGTTGACACTTGATTTCGTTTTCAACCAAACCTAAAAACACAATTTAAGTGCTACAACTTCATGCGAATTCACTAATATATAGTATTCTTACTTAAGCACCTAAAGAGCACTGATCAAATATTTTCTCCAGATACACAACTTTAATATAACGTAAATTTGTTTTATGGCCTGACATTGAAAATATGGATCTATTAATTTAAATTATTTGTGTTATAGTTTTACTTAACAGCATTAAGCTAATGTAGAAACTGAACACAATAAATTCTTTCTTACCTGTTTACAAGTCTCAGTTTGATTTAATGGACTATGTTACCATTACGATGTCTATAATACATATGTAATAATCTGTTTTGTTCAATCGATCGTGACTACTAGGAAAATAATAGCTAAGCTTGGTTACTGTATGACGTGCTTTATGCATCGAGATAAAGAAAGAGAATAGCAAATCTATTAAGTAGCATCCGGTAAAAATGAATTAAATCTACATATTTATCATTTGTTTTCAGTTGAAGGCATCTTAAGTTCTACAGTAACAAAAAGGGTGCTGAATCGATTGCAATTGATACTTTGCAAGTGTTTAATTTAAAGTATTGGATTTCAGAAGTTTTGGGTCAAACTTAAACACCTAGACGTTCATAAAAGCTGAAAGCGGTGCGTTAATATAGTAATAAAGCATACAATATGGATCTCTTGAAAGATCCTAGCATATGCATTGTGAATACCACGCAATGCTAGAATATAGCAAATATCAAAGTAAGAGGCAAAATGTTAACCGAAGCAATATTTACTAGATTTTAATTAAGATACATGCGAAGTTTAACGTTTATGATGAGGATAGATTTAATCAGACAATATAGAAATTAATTTGTCAGTGAAGAAACAAGTGCAGCGGCAACAACAATAACAACAACAACAACAAGGATAACACTTTGGTATGTAGACAGTTAATCTAGTTTTCTTACATCACAAACCGCCAAAACTGGCGTGTGCACACGTACAGATTAACACCAACTTTGTCATACACACATCCAAGTATGCACCTATATATGAACATTCACAGTTGCATTCCTGTTATGAAGTTACTTCATTTTAGTGAGATTTAGAATTACGTGATCCATTGTATCCATTCCTTTTCTAAGATGGTAAGACATAATTTAAAGGAGATTACTGTTTCTGGTAGGTCAAGCTACCTTGTAGAGGTTCCCTTATTCTCTTGTGAGTTTATATTTGTGCTGACTAAGTGGATAAATATATAAAATGGTTTTATATTTTGACACAAGGCCAACGAAATTAGGGGGACGCGTAAGTCTGTTATATCGATCCCTATGCTCAACTGATGAATATCGATGTATAAAAATGGATATATAAAATGCCAAATACAACACCGCTCAGACAGACCTCTATTGATATCATTACGTTTGCATCTTAACGTGGTTACTGTTAGAGGGATAAATGTTTACAAAAGCACAACTATTTTTAAAGAGTTACATTAACATCGCTACCTTTTAAAATCGTTTTACATGATAGGTTGTAATATCATACATAAATCCTAGCCCTGTGACAAAATTTGAAACCAGTGTTATGCATAAATGTAGTCCGTCTTTATGTTCTGAGTTTAAATTCCGCCGAGATCAACTTTACCTTTCATCCTTTCGGGGTCGATAAAATAAGTGCTAGTTGAACATTGGAGTCGATGGAATCGATTTGTCCCTCCCCAGAAATCGCTGGCCTTGAGCCAAAATTTGAAACCAATATTATACATAAATGTAAGAAAGTAAGCTTGCAGAATCGTTAGCACGCCGGGCAAAATGCTTCGCCGCATTTCGTCTGTCTTTATGTTCTGAGTTCATATTCCTCCGAGGTCGACTTTATCTTTCATCATTTCGGGGTCGATAAATTAAGTACCAGTTAATCACTGGGGTTCATGTCGTCGCAACGCCCCACCACCACCACCATCACCATGCCAAAATTTGAAATCAATATTATACATAAATGTCTAACGGAAAACAGCAGAATAATTTGTCTCGTGAATGCAGCGTCTAAAGCAGAATGTGAACTCACGAATAAGACATCCAAAACGATGCAAATCATCAATGTACTAGATAGAAGATTATTGATTTCATACATCTGTACACAGGGTTTCATATTTAAAGGAGAAGAGACCTAGAACCATTCAATGTTTAAGCTTTCCTTAAAGCGTTATCGTTGGAAATAAAATGATATTCTAAATATTTTAATGGGACAGGATTTCTATTGTAAGACCCTGCTTAGAATACTGATCCTGTTTAATTCTTCCTCCCTTGAATTCTCAATTTCTTATGGAACCATAAGGTTGTTGTGGTGACATAAATCATTCCACGGGCATCTAAACCTGATGGTGCCTATCTGTCTCCATTATGAGCACCAAAAGAAAGAAAGAAAGAAAGAAAGAAAGAAAGAAAGAAAGAAAGAAAGATTCCCAGTACTGAACTAGTGCTTTATTTATCAACTCCGAAAGAATAAAAGACAAAAGTTAACCTCAGAGCCCAGAAAGCCGAAATAATACCACAAGGCATTCTATTTATCCCTCTACGAATTAATCGCCTGGAGAATGTTTATACATCTGTTTAGAACTTCAGGTTTATAGGCCAAGGAAAATGGAATGTTATAGCAAGCAATTACTTTTCATTTGTCTTGTCATGACAATAAAGTAGATGGTACTTGATAGTGTATGTTGTTTACACGTGCATCAATTGATCACATGTTCTGTTAAAATCAGTTCCCAATAGCATAAAGTCTACGGGATGGGTGCCATAATGCAGTTACCGCTCTCAATATCAGCTTCCACCTCAAGAAGAGTAGCTTTTCATGTATTCTTCTATGGTTCTCATATTTTAAAACCTCTGACAAAAAAAAAAAGACATCTCTCTTGAAAGTAGTAGCAGCAGTCGTTGTTGTAGTATAGTAAATTCCTGTAGGTCACAGAAATTTGTAATGCCAACGCAGTGCTAATCTCGAAGGGAAATGATGGGTTGTCACACTGTTTATTGTTACCCGCCTACGTTATTAAACACTATTTAAAGCGGTGAGCTGGCAGTGTCGTTAGCACGCCGGACAAAATGTTTAGCGGCATGTCCGTCTGTAAGACCTGAGTTCAAATTCCACCTAGGTCGATTTTGCTTTCAACCTTTCGGGGTCGTTAAAATAAGTACTAGCCAAACACTAGGGCCAATGCAATTGATTTATCCTCTTCCTCCGAACGTTCTGGCCTAGTGCCAACATTTTAAACCAGTATTAAACACTGTTTCAAATGCCGACTATTCCTCAAGAAATTAAATTTCAATGATAACCAAACTGCAATGCATAGAGTAGCATTTTTCTAAATTTATATAAAACGTTAAACAATACATAAACATCGAGATGTGTTTTGATTTACGTCTTACGAATGACATTTTTCTGAAAATAGTATGTAAAGTATCTTTAGTTATTGAGCACGGTGGCAATAATCCATACATTCTTATTGATTATGTTATTATTAATTGCTATCTTAGGCGGCGAGCTGACAAAATCGTTAGCACGCCAGGCGAAAGGCTTAGCGGTATTTCGTCTGCCTCTACGTTCTGAGTTCAAATTCCGCCGAGGTCGACTTTGCCTTTCATCCTTTCGGGGTCGATCAATTAATTATCAGTTGAAGATTGGGGGTCAATGTAATCGACACATCCCCTCTCCCAAAACAGCTGCCATTGTGGCAATATTTGAAACCATTAATTGCTATCATAACGCCATGAGAAATTTATTTGGAAAATTGAGTATACTGATGTCCTGCTTTATATCTAATATAATGGTGTCAAATTTTGGCACATGACCAGCAATTCCGGAGGAAGGGATAAGTCAGAGACATCGACCCAGTGTTGTTGCTTATTTTATCAACCCTTAAAAGGATGAACGGCAAAGTCGACCTCGGCGGAATTCGAACTCGGAACGTAAAGACGGACGAAATATTGTTAAGCATTTTGCCTAACGATTCTGCCTGCTTGCCGCCTTACGTTTACCTCATATAATGAGAAGAAGCTGACGCTGTGCCTTACTTCTATTCGTTAATCTTACGGTTAACAAGTGAAAGTTTGAATTTTTGTATGTGAGACATTTTCGCACCATAGTACTGGACTTACGTAGGACTTATTTATTCTTACCTACTTATTTTCTTTTTGTTCCTCATTCACTGGTGAAGTAATACAAATTAGCTCGCATCAGAGAAAATTAATACATTGACACCAGGTTATGATATACAACTGCCTTCAGTACTCGCTTTTCGTTTTATGTTTGTATGTAATTGCATATCTTTGCAATCTGATGGATTTGTAAGAGCTCCGTTTTAAACTTGCATCCTTTGTCCATTACATAAACTGACATATTGATAGAGATGTTTTCTGATCAACATCATGAGAATTACATTTCTCTCCATTGTGCCTCTTGCCGTTTTCCCCTTAAATAACACACACACACACACACACACACACACACACACACACACACACACACACAAAAGCACGCGTGTGTGTATACATACTATACAACTTTGAGTTCTCTTGTTTAAAATTATCTTCCCTCTCTCATCTTTATCTCTCTTTCTACACACACACACACATATATATATAACATACGTACATACACAAATACGTACGTAAACGTATGCAATCAAATATATCTTCACATATTGATTCAGTCAACTACAATACCACCACCACTACAAATCTGTGGTTTTATGCCAAATTAATCAATATTATTGCTGTTAATCAAAGAGTATAGGCTCGTCATTTTAAACTTCCTATTCTTCCATATATTAACAAATAAATATATAAATAAAAATAGAAAAAGATTATTTTTAATGAGTATATTCCAGACTCCTTTTAAAAGTTTGCGCTGCTAGAAAGCAAACCTTATATATAAAAGTACAAATATACATGAAATAAAAATAATTTCCTTCCGTTTTTTTTTCTGATTATTCCATGTACTCATTATTATTGCATTTGTGTAAACTCGTCTACTTCTCTCTTTAACGTTCCCTCTCTCTCACTTTCTTTCTCCCACTGACTTTTTTCTTTTCTTATTCTCTCTTATCTCTTCTCTCCCTTTCACATCTCCTTACCACCACCACTTGGCTTTCTGTTTTCTCGGCCACTGCATCAACTCAGCCTCCGTGATGCAACATAACCAATTACAGACTGTTCTTTTTAAAGAATCTGATTGTTCCGCACCAAAAGCATTGGGAGAAAATTCTAGTCGGAAGTCCTAAAAAAGAAAAGTCATATGAAAACCGTTCCCATATATAGATCAAACAGAAGAGTTGCAGCCAAATAAAAGTGTTCTATAAAAAGCAACACACTCACGCGTATATATGTATATGTGTTTATGTGTGCATCTCTCTCTATTTCTTTCTCTCTCTCTCATTTTGAATACATACACACACACATATATGTAAGTATATATATATATATATATATATATACAAACTGAGAATGTCTGTCTGTCTGCCTGTATGTGTGCATCACCAAACCTCAAGAACTACCCAACGGATTTCATTCAAATTTTACACATGCCTTGCTTAGGGTCCATGCAGTATCATGGACCAAAACAATTTTCAACTTCTTGCCTAATGTGAGACCAGAGCAATCTCTTATCTCTTACACTATTTCAGTATTACGCGAAATAATAACATTGTAAAGTGAGATAATACTTTCAGTTTTAATAGTAAAACTATTAATACTTCCACTGTATATATATATATATATATATATATATATATATAAGCAATGTTAATTCTCTAAATGAAGTATTAACAGTAACTGCACGATAAAGTGAAGTATATTGCCACTTAAGTGTGGCTGACCCCTAGGGGTGGATGTTACTGTTGCTTTTAGCCCCAGGAGGACATCTCCTCCAGCTGGCTTATCGACACACTACCGTGTCCTGTTTGTTTTGCCAAGGGAAGTTATCCCTCCCATCGTGATCTGTAGCACGAACGGATCCGGGTTTCAGGGTTATTTCCCTTCGTCAGCGTCCGATAGCCACCGATCTTCGATGAGAGAGATAAATTCTTGGCAACCTTATGTATATTTTTCCAGTGAAATTCTTCACTGATATCGAAAAAGTGAAAACAAGCAATGTTAATTCTCTAAATGAATTATTAACAGTAACTGGCTATCGGACGCTGACGAAGGGAAATAACCCTGAAACCCGGGTCCGTTCGTGCTACAGATCACGATGGGAGGGATAACTTCCCTTGGCAAAACAAACAGGACACAGTAGTGTGTCGATAAGCCAGCTGGAGATGTCCTCCTGGGGCTAAAAGCAACAGTAACATCCACCCCTAGGGGTCAGCCACACTTAAGTGGCAATATACTTCACTTTATATATTTATATATATATATATATATACATATATATACATACATAAATCTATCATAGGGAAAGTAATAGAAATGAAGTTAATATATATATATATATATATATATATATATATATATATATATATATATATATATATATATATATATATATATATATATATATATATATATATACACGTATATGTATATATAGATGTATATGTATATATGTTTGTATAAATATATATGTATATATGCATATATATATATATACGTATATGCATATATTGATGTATATGTATATATATATATATATATATACGTATTTATTTATTTATGGGTTTCAGCCAAGTGGATGTGGTCATGCTGGAGCACCACCGTGATTTTTTGTCTTTATGCTTTGCTCTCTTCACGTTCCTTGCATGGCTCTTCTCCTGCACCTGATATAGTCCAATCAAGAGTTTTGATGGCACATCTGGTGTATAAGAGAATTTGACATCGCTGCCCTAAACTGTGTCTCATTTCGAGCCATTGGTTCGTCTGGTATCGTGGAGAGGAAAGCGTCGAGTTTTGTCTTGAAGACCTCCACATCCGTGTCTTGCAAGTCTCTCAAATGTTTTGGCAGGGCATTGAAGAGCTGAGGTCCTCTGAAACCGAGGCTGCTGCAGTATCTTGTTCTTATGTGAGTTGCAGTGGACGGCACCTTTGGCACCATGCAGTGGCGACCCGTGCGGGCATTCCTGTAGTACTTGATGCCAAAGTTCGGCACCAGTCCTTCCAGTATTTTCCAGATGTATATTATTACATATCTCTCCCGCCTGCGTTCCAGGGAGTAGAGACCTAGTGCCTGCAGTCGCTCCCTGTAGTTCATCTGCTGGACTGTGGCGATCTTTTTTGTATAGTGCCTCTGAATTGCCTCGAGTTCTGCTGTCCGTTTGACACTGTGTGGTGACCACAACTGAGAGCAATAGTCTAGGCGGCTCAGGACAAATGTCTTCCATAGTGTCAACATGACTTCTTGATCCCTTGTACGGAATGTCCTCAGTGTCCACCCCGCCAGCTGTCTGCACTTTGCTGTCAACTTGACAATGTGCATGTGAAATGATGCATCACTACACATGTTAATGCCCAGGTCTCTCACGGCTTGTGGTTCTGGGATTGCAGTACCTCCAGGTCCTGTGTATGCCAGTTGGGAAGCACTTGTGGCCTTGTAGCGCAGTACTTGAAATTTTTTTGCATTGAACTGCATATTGTTTTGCTCTGCCCACTCATATATTGCATTTAGGTCATTCTGTAGGCTTACAATATCATCAGGATTCTTTATTGCCTGAGATAGTTTTGTGTCATCAGCGTAGGTAGTGACAGTGGCTCTCCGAGTGACCGTGGGCACGTCCCGAAGGGCCACTATGAACAGTAGTGGCCCCAGGACAGTTCCTTGTGGAACACCGCTCAATATTTGCGTTTCTCTAGATAGTTCTCCATTGGCTGCAACTGTCTGACTTCTACCATTCAGGAAGTCATGCAGCCATTCTCCTAATTTACCAATTATGCCAAGGTTTCGCAGCTTGTGACATATCAAGCCATGATCAACTTTGTCAAAGGCTTTTGCAAAGTCGAGATATATCACATCAACATTTGAATGGTCAAGTAGCTGCTTCAGGACCCAGTCATAATGCTGCAGGAGCTGCGTGAGGCAGCTTCTACCTGGATGGAAACCATGCTGGGTCTCATTCAGCAAGTCATTTTCTTCTAGGAACGCAATCAATCTCTTTCTGACAATTCGTTCCATGACTTTGCTAATATGTGAAGTCAGAGAGATGGGCCTGTAGTTCCCAGCCTCTGCTCTGCTTCCGCCTTTATGGATAGGACATATGGTGCCTTCCTTCAGCTTTTTGGGAAGTTTACCATTTGCAAGGAAACTCTGGAAGAGTATCCGGAGTGGTCCTGCTAATTCTTGTTTACACGACTTTAAGAGGACAGCCGGGAAACCATCGGGGCCAGTTGCCGAATTTAAGCTCATTTCATTTATGGCCGCTATTACATCATCCTCTTCAATGTCAATGTAGGTAATGGATGCAGTCTTTTTCTGCTGAGTGCTATTGTCAAAGAAATCAGCTGGGTTCTTTATCTGCATGTGACTCAGAGGAGAAGTGAAGACACTCTTGAATTGTGCACTGAGCACTTCACTTATCCATGTGGGATCCGCAGTCAGTGAGCTATTAGGCAGGAATAGGGGTCCTATCTTATACTGTACCGTAGCAGTCTCTTTTGCAAATCTATAGAAAGCCTTGGGGCTTGTTTTTATGCTTTCTACTGCTCTCTCTTTTTCATGGGAGAGTTTAATCTTGTTTTCTATTTCTAACAGTGTTAGTTTTAATTTAGCCCTTTTCCTATCCCCCAGTTCTCTATTTAACTGGTTTGAGACCTTTGTTCTGTGTCTCATAAGGATTTTCCTGTCTCTAGGGATTCTATTGGCATGTTTGCTGGTCTTTCTATATGGCACGTATTTGGTGCATATGCCTTGTATAGTTGACATAAAATGACTTAGTTTAAGGTCATTGTCTTGTATAGAAAGGCTGTCATGCCAGTTTTGATTTCGAATCTCTCTGCGAATTGACTTCCAGTCCGCCCTGTGGAAATTCAGGTTGGATATTGCTTGAGTCCTCCTGGTGGGGTGGGTGTCAGTGGGTTGCCTAGGACCATATATAGTTAATTCTATAATGTTATGATCTGAGAGAGATGTGGGCGTTATTTTCACATTATGGATTAGGCTCACATTGTTTGTGAAGCAGAGATCTAAAATATTGCTTCCTCTGGTTGGTTGGAGTATCACTTGTTCCATGAACAGCATGTGGGATAGTTCTAACAAAGACTTTGCCTGGCTTTGTTCATGCAGTGACATCCCAGAAAGGATGTGACCTTCAGGCCGTTTAACATTTGGGAAGTTAAAGTCGCCTAGGAAAAGTATATTGATGTGTTGGTCCAGATTTGTCAAGACCTCTTCTATGCGTCTGAGGCTGTCCTCAAATTTACCCTCCTGCTTTGCGGTATTTGGTGGACGGTATGTTGAGCATACAACTACATCAATCTGTTTTATGTGTACTATTAAAGTATCACAGATAGAGTTTGAGTGTGATAGGAGTAGTAGGGGTGTGACATCTTCTCGGATGTACATTGCAACTCCCCCATGACTTCTATCCCTCCTGTCTGTTCGGAGCACGGCATACTCTGGTATGTTTATCTCCGCATCTGCTATATTAGGTGTTAGATGCGTTTCATTAAGCACCATGCATATTGCTTGATTGCATGTAACTAGGTCTTTCAAGTATAGAAACTATATATATATATATATATATATATATATATACGTATGTGTATATATATATGTGTGTATTTGTATATATATATGTATATGTGTGTATAGATATATATATATGTATATAAATATATATGTACATATATATATGTGTATGTGTATATATACATGCATATATATATATTATATATATATGTATGTATATATATATATATATATATATATATATATATATATATATATATATATATATATATATATATATATATATATATGTATATATATATTATAGATATATGCACATATATATATGCATATATATATATATAAATAAATAATAAGAGTGAAAAATTGAGTTTTAATTTAATTAATATCAATTTAAAACCAGTGGCCTAGCATATTGAAAAATCTGAAGATTCAGAAAAATTATATTACATACATATACGAAAGATGACCACTAAGTGGACACCCATTATGCTAGAAGTAGCCCACCTATAGTCTGACCACTAAGAAGAGACTGTTCTCAAGAAAATTCAACAAACGCCAGAACGTAAGCGAGCAAGACAAAGGAAAAGATGCAAAATATAGATTAATCACAGACCGGTTTCCTTGTTATCACTTACGTAATTACTTGCGTAATTGTCCGCAACTCTTCAATGTGATCATCATTGCAATATAATTTGCAGGACTATACACGAGACGTCCGCATGAGATTGAACATGTATATAGTTCTACCAATTACATTTGGGGTTATATTTCAAAAGTCTTCAATTTTTCACCCTTATTATTTAAATTTAAATAACCATGTTCTCTAGCCGGCAAAATTCACTGCAGAGAGTTATTTTCTGCAGAATTATTTCCGGTGTTTGGCGCGCCAAAACGAAGACTTTTGAACTTCTAAACCATCATGAGTCTGTTGTGGATGAAACAGTGATTGATACTATGCAACAAAGACCTACCATTGACTCCTTAAATTCCACGCCCTCAACAGATGAGGTAATGACATCAATAAGTAAACTGAATCTTGGTAGGGCACATGGAAGGGATGGAATTTGTGCGATTTGGTGGTGATTTGGTGGTGATTACATCATATAGTCCTTTCATGAACTTATTAGTGTAGTCTGGAGGAATGGTGCCTAAGGACTGGAAGGATGCAATTATTCTTTTTCTCTATAAAGGGAAAGGAGCCAGAACAATGAGTGGTAACTACAGAGGTATTGCTCTACTATCAGCTGCTGACAAGTTTCTGGCAAATATTCTTCTTACCCACCTAAATGGGTGTCTCGTAAATGATGTTCTATCTGAATCTCAATGTGGCTTCCGATCTGGTAGAGGGACAATGGATATGATTTTCACTGCAAGACAGCCTTTGATATTATGAATAGGGCCTTGCTATGGAAAATAATTGGTAAACTTTGTATCGATAATTAAATCATTTCATGATGGGATGGAAGCTTGGGTCAATGTTGGTGGTGGCATTCCTGTAGAGAATGGTGTCAAGCAGAGTGATGTCCTTGCCCCAACTCTCTTTTCCTTGTACTTTGCTGCTGCTTTTACTCATGCATTTGCTAAGGTTAGCTCTCTGGGTGTATATGTCAGATATCGATCTTCTGGTCGCCTCTTTAATATGCGCCGATTTGCTGCCAATTCAAAAGCTTTTCAGTCTCTTATTCGTGATCTCCTTTATGCAGATGAATGTGACTTAGTCACTCATACAGTGGATGACATTCATATACTTATGAATCGTATTTCTGCTTCTTGCAAGGCATTTGGACTCAGCATTAGCCTGGACAAGACTGTTGTAATGTTCCAGCCTGCACCAGGAAATCCATATGTGGAACCAGCTATCTTGGTTGAAGGAACAATACTGAAAGTGGTAGACAAGTTTGTCTACCTGTGTAGCATACTCAGCTGTTCTTGCTCCC
>NC_142942.1:115000-127500 GCF_046866305.1 Octopus bimaculoides
TCTTCAACAGAAAAGAATAAGAGAAAATATACAGAGAGAGAATAATAAAAATAAAAAAAACTTGTGTATTTAGCGATCAAGCATGGCGACTGGGAGGAAAGATTTGTAATCGGGCATGCTGGAAAAAGGAGAAAAAAGAACAAAAAGAAAGGAAGAAGAAAAGGAGAGAGAAAGGCAAAGTAATGACGTACAGAGTATAAAAGTTTAAAAATTCCAAAGTTGTGAAGAGAAGAAAAAAAAGGAAGAAAAGGAGAGAAAAAGAGAAGACGAAAAGGAGAGAGAAAGGCAAAGTAACAACGTACGGAGTAAGAAAAAGCAGGAAGTTCAAAAAAGTTCAAACGTCGTGGTATATTGGAGCGATTTTCCTCAACGGAAGAGTCCAGTGAAATCCGATTATATATATATATATATATATATATATATATATATATATATATATATATATATATATGTATATATATATATATATATATATATATATATATATATATATATATATATATATATATATATATATATATGTATATATATATATATATGTATATATATATAATCGGTCAATTTTTCATAAGTCCGAAAAAAGCATACTCTAAAATATTTTTGGAGCAGTAGTATTTAACGTAGTCGTTGACTATGGCCGAAGGTCGGGAAGTTATCATTCTTTTCACGTCCATGGCCAGAGGCATATAACTTCTTCATTAATGGAGGTAAGAATACAGTCTTGTGCAGCTAGGCAGTGAAAATACCCTGAAACGAAATTCTTCGAAGCAAAAACATGCAGCAACAACAAAAAACAGCAATGTACCCGACAGTAACAGTAGCAAAGGAAGCGATAGCA
Organism: Octopus bimaculoides; assembly: GCF_046866305.1. NCBI lineage: Eukaryota > Metazoa > Mollusca > Cephalopoda > Octopoda > Octopodidae > Octopus > Octopus bimaculoides. The sequence goes on from NC_142942.1 coordinate 115,839, forward strand.
GCAGCAACCACAAGAACAACAACACCGATAACACGGAAATATGTTGGAGCAACGGATGACCCCTTTAAGCTACGGCTAAATAACTACAGGTCCTCTTTAAGATCCCTGAAAGGTGCAACGTTATGTTAAGTACCTTGGTCATGAAAGGTGTCCGTTCTACCATCTATAAGACGCAAAAAGAAATACCGATAATCCTTAATGAATCGTTTGTACACCATCAAAGACAAACCGATTAACTCTGTAGAAAATCACAGGTACTAGGGATAGATGATGTGAATGGCTTAGTCAAGGATAAAATCTTTGTCGCAAGCTCAACTTGTTGGTTGCTTTATACCAGTGGTTCTCAGCAAGGGTCAATGTAATCCTTGGGAGTTCAAATAAGATTTCATGGGGTCCAGGCAAGCAAAATAGTAAATTGGGGATCCACAGTAGTATTTTATGGTTTCATGGGAAAAAAATTACTTTAGTTGTATTTATTACAAGAAACAGCAAAGTTTCTTTCTCTTACATTTTACATAGTTCAGCATGTTTCAGGCCACTGAAACATGTTCTCTTAGAGAATGGATGACAAAAATACAAAATAGGAATTTTGAAAGAAGCATCTATAAAACTACTTTTTAAACATTGAATAGTTATGGGGGTCCACCAAAGTAAAATAGTAATCTAAGGGATCCATAGATAAAAGAACCATTACTTTATACCATTCTACAATACTTGCATCTCCAAAGTTTAAATGAAATATAAAATATCTACTATCCTCTTCTCTATTTATTTTAACTGACATTGCAAACGAAACCGTTTCATAAAACGTTGATTAAAATTACTTTTACTAAGAGTTTTCATGCAAAACTTAATTCATTGAAATATGTAATCGTTCTTAACAAGGAGACTCGTGAAGTAAAATGAAAATTATTGGAGGCCTAACAAAAAACATCGAACATGGATCGAAGATTATTGAAGAAATTTCGGATATTGTTATGATTGTAATGGAGAAAAAGTCAGTTATAAGTCGTAGTAAGTGTGCGGTTCGGATTGCACAAAACAATAAATAAATACCTAAAAGAAATATTGGTTTCAAGTTTTGGTACGAAGCCAGCAATTTTGGGGAGGGAGAAAGTCTATTACACACACACACCACATATACTCATGTACTCATATACCAAAACATACAGATCCACAATACAATGACATTCTCGTTCGCATACACACACACACACACACACACACACACACACACACACACACACACACATATAGTGTACTGTTCCGTGATGGTTAACATCAGCAAAAAGGGATTCCATCTGGCGAGAGATAAATATTATTTAATAAGCACAATTTGTTTTTATGAGCTACTATTAGTTTCATGCGATGAAAACAGCGCCGACAGCATTTCTTAACACGTCTGGTGTCTTTGTGCAAAGACAATCCTCAGGCTGTGTCCACATGGCATAACATGCTAAAAATAGGACGATAGGATGAAAGGGGGAAAAAAACAAGAAAAGGCGAGAAAGAAGTAGATGTAAAAGGTGGAAGGTAGAAAAACCCGAAAACGAAAAAGAAAACAAGGAAAAAATGCTGAAGAAATGCTGCCTGCTCTGTTTTCATCGCATGAAACTAATAGTCGCTCATAAGAATATATATTGTGCAGCACGGAATTTTATCAGTGAACAGGTCACGGTTTCAAAGCGAGGAAAATATTTTAGCAAATTAAATTTAAATGTTGAAGTGAATCTAACAGTTTTTGTGTTGTAATTGTTTAGCTAATCAGCTAAACGAAAATTACTTGTTAACGGATTAGTAGAACTGATTAGTAGAAATGTAAGACCTAAATATAGATAGGTACATCCCTCCATATAAACAAAAATATACATGCATTCATTCATTCATTCATACATACATACCTACCTACCTACCAATCTACCTACCTACCTACCTACATGCATACATACATACATGAACGCAGATATACATATATACATACACATATACATACAGGCAGAAAGCCAGACAAACGTACACATGTATAAGGGCATACATAGAATTTTAGGTAAATGTGTATGCAGCAGTGGATGTTCCTCTATATCTGACTTGCAAACATCTTAAAACATTTTGCAAGTTAGAACCGCAGATGTGCATTAATTGATTATCAGAACGAGCAGAGAGTAAATTCCATTGTTGTTGCGAATACAGAAGTGCGGTGAATTGGATTGGGTAATGTTCCACCCCGATTTTATAAAACACAAATAAAATTCAGTCTTTCCACGGTTCTTGAATACAATGATGCAGTCAGAGAAATTAAATCGATACAGCTTTGAGGATAAATTAACTTAGTTTATTTAGACGCATTCCCACACACAACACACACACATACACCCACAACACCCACACATACACATACATACACTCATGCGTACGCACAGACACACATACACACACAATGATGAACTCCAATATGCATATTTAACGTCGCCGTATGTATACACGTTTATACAAATTGTGTGTATTTGCATGTGTGTGAATGTGTATTGGCATGAATGTGTGTGTGTGTGCGTGTGTGTGTGTGTGTACGCGCGCGTGAGTATGTGTGTGAATGTGTGTGAGCGTGTGTGCACATATGTTTGAGCGTATGTGTGAAAACACAAGGGAAATCGAATTCCAGTTTCCAGACGAGGTTAAGCCGTAGAATTAAGTACATGCGTACATAGCGCGCGCGAACACGTGTCTGCACACCCACCAACGTACATACAGACACGCACACGTACTCACGAACATATTTAAGTCTCGTTGGGAGCTATTGGCAGTTCCCAAAACTTTCTATAAAACTTTTTCGCTGTAAATGTATTGACGGCTCTCCTCGTGCATTATACGTTCACATCTATCTATTTATCCATCCATTCATCCATCCATTCGGCTGTCTGTCTGTCTGTCTGTCTGTCTGTCTACCTATCTATCTGTCGGTCTGTTTGTCTGCCTGTCTGCTTGTCTGTCTCTGTCTCTCTCTCTATCTCCCCCTCTCTCTCCCATCTCTCTCCCCCTCTCACTCTTTCACTCTCTTTCTCTCTCTCTCTCTCTCTCTCTCTCTCTCTCTCTCTCTCTCTCTCTCTCTCTCTCTCTCTCTCTCTCTCTCTCTCTCTCTCTCTTTGTTTGTCTGTTTCTCTGTCTGACTATATTTTCGCTCACACGCAGGCTTTGTAATGTTTATACCTGTTTCAATTCTTCTGATATATGATGTGTTGTGCATATATATTTGTGTGCATGTTTACTAAGCACATGCACACACACTTATGTACAGATGTAATATGTGTGTGTGTGTGTGTGTGTGTGTATACATACATATATATATATATATATATATATATATATATATATATATATATATATATATATATGTAAATGCAAAGCAAAATGCAACTAAACGGGGAAAATTTGTGCTGATGCATTTTGGAAGAAAGACTATACTAAACCAACCATACTCTCTTCCTTCAGGGGAACAACTCGCAGCATCTAATCATATCAGAGACCTACGTGTAATTGTTGATAACAATCTCAGTTGGAGTGCCCACATCAACAATGAAGTCGATATAGCTCGTAGGATGAGCTCCTGGATCTTAAGAAACTTCCGATCCAGAGAGCAAGGTGTCATCATTCCACTTTACTCCTCCTTTGTACGGCCACACCTCGAATACTGCTGCCCCCTGTATACAAAACAAAACATCTCGAAAATTGAATCACCCCAGAGGGTACTCACTAAACAAATTAAGGTCATGACTGATCTCCATTACTGGGACCGCCTTAAAAACTTGAAACTCTACTCTCTCCGGCCCCGCCGCGGGCGGTACATCATTTACACAATGTGGAGAATATACCGCCAGAATTGCCCAAACGACCTGAACATTAGCTTCATGGTTCATCCAAAGCTGGGACCATGGGCCATACGTCCTCTGCCCAATTCAGGATCACAAAATATACGTACACTGCGACACAATTTCTTTTCCTCAGCAGGCCCTGCCCTGTTTAACATTTTCCCAAAAGATCAAAGAGGAAAAAGGACCCCATCACCTTTAAACGGAGTCTGGACAAATTTCTTGAAGGAATACCAGATAAGCCACCCATACCTGGATACAACTCACTCAACAAGAACTCACTACTTGAATTGACCATAATACCACAAAACTTAACTTGAAAAGGATCTAGATAATCTTATCAGGTGGTGCAATTAAGTTAGACATGGCCTGGACCAATCTTTGGTCGAAACATATCTAAGTTTTATCTAAGTTTTGTATATATATATATATATATATATATATACATACATATATATGTATATATACAGAATCCTTTGTGTTTTGTTTTTATTTTTACATTTCCAATTTATGTGTATATACATACATATATATATATATATATATATATATATATATATATATATATATATATATATATATATATATATATATATATATATATATATATATATATATATATACATACATATATAGGCGCAGCCATGGCTCTGTGATAAGAAGCTTGCTTCGTCACTCATTTCTGTTATACACACTCATACATACACATGTGCGCATTTATATACATATCAATACATACATATTTTGATACCAAGTATTCCCTTTTTTGTTTAATTTCATATATGTAGCATTAGACTATTACTCTAAACTGGATCTTTCTTTATTGAGTTCTATGTAATTTTTTTTCTTTTTTTATTGAGTTCCTGTAATTACAACGTCAGTTCATTTCCTTACGGTAATTTTAAATCATTCTTTTTGTAAGGTTCTCTACAAAAGAAACTGAGCGCGTTTATGTTCTACGTGCTTCGTATATTACTGCACAACACTGGTTTCTACAACATAGCGTAAAATTTGCGAGACCATACATTTTCATATACATGTATGCACTTGCTTCCCAACTACATGCTTCAGAGTTCAGTCCCACTGTGTCTTCTACTATAGTCTCAAGCCGACCAAAGCCCTGTGAGTCGATTTGGTAGACGGAAACTGAAAGAAGTCCGTCATGTGCGCGCGCGCGCGCGCGCGTGTGTGTGTGTGTGTGTGCGTGCCTGTGTGTCTTCCAACCACCGCTTGACAACCGGTGCTGATGTGTTTATGTTCCTTTAACCTAGCGATTCGGCAAAGAAGACTAATAGAATAAGTACCAGACATTTAAAACATATAAGTACTAGGATCGATACATTCGACTCAAAATTCTAATGACAAACAAGTAAAAGATAAATGATAAAAGATGTAGACCTTATATATATTGTTTCGTGTTACCTTTGCGCTCTTCACCTGCCCACACTTTACTGAGAGGCGACTACAATCCAAGAGTCAACGTTATTATCAATATCTAGTTATGACCATTGCAGAACCTATCTCTGGCTATGTGTATGAAGCATCTAATCCGCCTATCACCTCACCTCTTCCAGGAGATTATTAACCAAGTACATAATTCCATGCGGTCTATCCTCGTCGATGAAACACACACTCTGTCACACATCGGCCAGGCTTTCTTGTAACTATTTCATTGTCAGTTTAAGGAAACTCTCCTCCATTTTTGGCAAGGTAATCATGTTACTCACGTTCGTACCTGCTCCTGGATATATTTGTCAGGTAAGACAGTGTTGTACCTTGTAACAAATCTCTATCTTGTTTCTCTCCCTCGCCCCTCCCCCACCCCCTCTCTCTTAACTAACATATAGAGTGTTTTCCTCTGATTAATATTGCTAGCACAGCTGCTGTTGCTACTTTTACTGTCACGGTATTACAATATTTCATTTTTTCTCATTTGTTAAAGTATTAACCAGTTCTGTTTCTGCACAGGTATTTATTTTCTTTTTCTGTTGTAAATAGGCCGTGTCCTATTTAACACACACGCACGCGCGCGCCACTCACTCCTGCGTATACACAACTACATGTACACACACGTACACACACACACACACACACACACACACACACACACACACACATTCATGCCTAAGAATGCTTATACTTACGCAGTATCAAAATAGAAAATTAAGTTTACATATCGTGAAGTGAGTGCTATAATATTCATAGTGCAAACTCGATAGCTTTAATTAATCGAAACCTGAAGAAGTTAAATAAGGGAGCTACTCAGACTCCTTTGGCCGAAGAAAACAGCGACATAGTCTCGTGCGGGCAAAGCCAGCAGATCCCTTTGATACAGAGATCAAGCGAAGAGTGACACCGGCTTGGATTCAGAAGGTCCTAGCACAATGTCACCAGACCCTGCTGGGGAAACCCTCAGGTCAAGAGGAAAAAAAGAAAGGCCTTGGAACTCATTCGACGTGACTCGACGAACGAAGTCAGAGTGAATGTAGCTGGAGGAAGTTGGTGAGGAAGGCAATGACAGGGACAAGAGGAGGGACGATGGTCAACATTCTACTGCCCCAGACCGGATCGAGGCCTTGAATGAGTGATTGATATCTGTATCGGAGAGAGAGGTAAACATTGCTGCACAATGCATAACTGTCATCCACATTCATCTTCCCTAATTGGTTAATTCAATACTAGTAAAACACCAGTTCAATTAGAAATGGCCATTAATATGTAATTAGTGGGTTTAAGGTGGCAAGCTGGTAGAATTGTTGGCACACCTGGCAAAATGCTAAGCGGCATTTCGTCCGTTTTTACGTTCTGAGTTCAAATTCCGCCGAGGTCGATTTCAACTTTCATCCTTTCGGAGTCTATAAAATAAGTACCAATTGAGCACTGAGGTCGATGTAATCGACTTTCCCCTTCCCCTGAATTTGCTGGCACTGTGCAAAAAATTTGAAACTAATAAGTAATTAGCGGGGTTGGGTTTGAAGTGAAGGAGACTGGAAGTTATGACGATGGTCATATCTTTCCAACGAGTATTAGTGAGGTGTGTGGTGTCAAAAAGCTCCAGCTGGGAATCGAAGCTTAGCAGAATCATTAGATCAGTGGGAAAAACGTCTTGCCCTTTTTTAGTTACGGTTCTTTGTTCTCGCATCATATCTCCTGAAATTAAATTTTCATTTCCTTTCTCGGTGAAATAAAGTACCAGTTTTGTATTGGAGTCGGTTTGTATTCATGAAATGCATCTTATATGTGAAAAGAACCATAACAAAAGAAAAACGAACTACTCAGTAGTTTGGGTGGAAATATATCTTCTACACCTTCACGCTAGAAATGTACGAACGGACTCGTGAGAGATTCTCTGCGTGAACACTCGTTCTATTAGAAATGACATCCAAATATTACTCAAATCATAGCCACTCTACAGTCTTTAAAAAGGAAGGGTACATTGAATAATACAATTCTCGATATATTGTATCTAAAAAAAAAAGAAAGATGGAATGGTCATAGTTGAAACTACTTTGATTATAGTTTTGTATGATTAGGACCAAGCTAGGCCCACCTATCATCATCACCACCATCACCACGACAACAACAACAACCATCGCCACCATCACCAACACAACAACAACAACCACCACCACAATCATCACCACCATCACCGCCAACAGCGACAACAATAGCAGCAACAGATGTCTCGAAAACAAGTAGTTTAGAAAAACGTTCCGGTTGATGTGCTTTACATAATTTAGTTTATAGGATTTTATACTTTACTTCATGCTGTAATATATCAAAGTTAAAATTCAAAAACACCCAGTCATATTTTTTGCTTTGTAATTTGATTGAAAAGATGAAATATGAAGAAAAAGGATACAAAAAGATTTATGCGAATTTTTCTTGCTATTTTACAACCTTCAGATCAATGAGGAAGCGTGCATAATTGATGCATAAATTAATCATCAATTCAATATTTAATAAGATGATTTATGATTCTGTCCAGGTTTGTACATTTTTGAGTGGATGCTCCTGTTGATTGCGAATGCGTATTGTAAGAGGTATGAGTATCCATGTTGCAACAGAGCGGAGGTTGTATTGTTCAGTTGCAGTTTAGTCCCGAGGTCTGGCCAGCCATGATTGAGCAACCCTATGATAAAAGGCATACTTTTGTATGTCTAGGCAATGCCGTCTTAATGCATAGGCATACTGGACAGTTGCCTGGGGCCACCACAGCTCTATATGCGAACCCAAGATTTATTCTTTGCAAGCCTTGTACTTATTCTATCGGTGTGTGTTGCCAAAACGGCTAAGTTACGGGGACGTAAACACAGCAACATCGGGTGTACAAACACAGACACAATTCTCACAAGTCAAACGAAGGATTCTCTATGTGGTCACTCGACTTGCTGAAAATGGCAGCCAAATCTCTTTCAAATCCCACTCTACGTCTTAAGTTCTAGAATGCTCGACAATAGCCAACGTAGGGTTAAACAACATCAGTACCACAGTCTGTCTCAATGTGATATTTTTAATCTTTAAAGCACAAATCTTTTCATGTCTTTTTATTTCTTTTTCTTTTCTAGTTTATTTATTTATTTATTTATTTATTTATTTATTTATTCATTCATTTATTTTTGTAATTTTACTCAAAATTTTATTGCGAAATTTTTCTTCATTAATCTGACACTGAAACTACCAACCATCAATTATTCATCCTTCAGTACGAAGAAACCTAAGCAATTGTTTGTTGAAGTGAAAAATATCAAAAAAGATTTGATCTGTGCTTGTTAAAATCAGCTTGGCTATAAGTACATATGGTTATTGTAGAAATGAATTCGAGAGGGCAAACTATTTAAAGAGGTAATTAATTATACGGATAAACCAACAAGATACATCTCGACCGGATTCTCACACATGTCTTTCTACAAGATCTCCAACAGAAATTTTCGAAAGTGGAATAAGGTTACTAACGGGGCCCTTCTTCTCGGACGAAGAGTTTGTCAGATATTCACAGGTCCTTCCTTGTCTCTCAGGACTCCGAGCCGATGTTACTGGCTGAACTTTTTTCTTATTCGCCTTAGCTTTATGTACAATACCGTTCAAAAGTAAGTACGAGGCGGTACATAAGGCAAGAAGGATAGAGCCGCCTTATATGGGCCCTAATTTTTTATTGCTATTTATTTTATCGACACAGTAAGATTACTACAAAAAGTCAGTCAAGGCAGTATTTGGACGCAGGAGATAAAGGAAACTCAGATCACAAATACTATTCGTTTCAAGTTGTTTGGTCATTAACAAAAAACGAACATGATGAAAAGAATCAATAGTTTCCAAATGTGACCATTAACACATAAACAATCATATTGGCTAAAGAATCCACGGTTTTCCTAGCAAATTGAGATATGCCAAGAACAGGTCGCATTGAAGTCAGATTTCACAAGGAGCTTGTCGTATGTTTTACACATTGAGGATGACCCCCCCCCCCAGCAAACATCTCTCTCTTTTTCTCTCCTTCCCTCCCTCTCTTCTCTCTCTCTCTCTCTCTCTCTCTCTCTCTCCTCTCTCTCTCTCTCTCTCTCTACTATAGAGAAAACAATAACAAATCACTGGTATCGCAAATAACTTGCGGGGTGGGGAAAATTCTTATTAGCGACAGGAGTATTAGTTAAGAATAGTATACATTCATACACACGCAGACGCCCACACACACACACGCGCGCGCATATCTATATGTGTACAAAATACAAAACAGGTGAGGGAACAACAGGTAAGGTCTATTAGTTTGACGCTCGGTAAAAATGGAGGTTTTTGACGTTTCGAGCGTACGCTCTTCGATAAATAGGGATGAGGGAAACAATGGAGAGAGAGAAAAAAAAAGTGAAGAGAGAAAAACTACGTATCGGGATTGAAGTGATGCAATGTGGTGTATGTATGTATTTAGGTATGTACACAGTATTTTTTATTCTTTTTACAGGACAGTTGCCTTCTTTGAACACCCTCTGAAATGGGTTTAAATTAATCATATCGAACCTGTTTCATAGTATAATCTGGTACTTACTTTATCGATCTCTGGGAAGAAATAAATATTAATCAAGAAGAGAGCAAGGTGCAACCTTGCATTGACTCCTTTGTTCGATTTATGTTTGTTCTTTCATATATTTAATAATACTTGTGTGTGTGTGTGTGTGTGTGTGTGTGTGTGTGTGTGTGTGTGTGTGTGTGCGTGCGCGAGCGTGTGTGTGTGCGTGTGCGCTGTAAATTTTGTGTTGATTGAGACCTCAAGTTTCGCCTAATGGTTTATTCACCCGGATTGGATGAACCAGCTACGATGCGAAACTTGAAATCCCAGTTAACATGAATTTTATCATAAACTTATCTCAACCTTCTGTATAGAGTCATCATATCAGTGAAGGGTTTCCTATCGTTCATAAACCAAATTTTGAAATAACGTCAACATGCGCGCGCACACACATACACACGCGCGCACACACATACACACGCGCGCACACATACATACATGAGTGTGTGCAGCCATATGTAGAAATATATATGTATGTATATGTATATATATATATATATATATATATATATATATATATATATATATATACGGTTTAGATATAGATTCAAGGCTTGAATATGGTACTTATGCGAAGGCACCCGAATATCACATCCCAAAAGGATGGGTGATTAAAATTGCTACTATCTTCATAATTTCTTTCGCTATTGTTATTTTCACTTCTATTTGTATAATTATTGGTAGCATCATTATTGGTATTAGATGGATTATTATTTGCATTCATATGGCCACTATTTGTAATTTCATTAATTCTAGCTGACTTGACGTTTTTTTTTGTTTAACCTAGCTATGATTGTACCTACATTAGGAAGGGTAGAGTAAGAAATTCTGATTTTATGATAAGAGAAGATTTTACTATATCTGTGAGAAGAAGGGAAATTTTTTTGTAAAATATTCATGAATTTTTTATAAATATTTGCGGATATTGCACAGTTGAAGGGTATATTTAACCAGATAGAATTTTAATTTTTTCTCTTAAATTTATTGTGTGGGTGGGTATGGGGTGTGCTATGATTACTATTATTTTCTAGTACAATATTATTATTGTGATTAGTAGTTCTTTTAGTTGTGGGATGTTTACTATTTTTGTTATTTGATTCAACATTACTGTCTATTAACATAGGTTTATTATTAGTGTTAGTATATAGTTTGCTATTAAGTTTACTATTTAAATGCACTTTATTACTTTTCTTATTAGTTAGATTTTTAGGTAAATAGGGTTGTTTTTTATTTGGTCCATTGTTGTTACTATTTAAGTTATTAGGTCTGTTATAACATCTATGATTATTATTATTATTATTATCCTTATTATTGTTGTTATTGTTGCCATGTGCACCATTATCACTATTATTATTATTATTATTATTATTATCTAGCTACTATAATATGGCCTTGTCTAAAGCTGGATATACTCAAAAAATTGCTTTCCTTAACCCTGGTAGAACATCTCTTCTTGATACAGATGTTCTATACTGTTACTCTATTCAGACTAAAAGTAAAAAACCTATTTGACCCATATACCTAGGGCTATAATTCCTCAACATTTTGATAGTAATAAAATGACCTGATACTACTATGACCAGTGAAACCTCTAAATTCTAATACTTTTATAGCCTTGTCCATGCATACTGCTTACACCTTCCCTCTCTTTAGAAGTAATTGTCCCTTTGCTATCACCACTAGATACGAAACAATAGAATTCTGAGACAGTTAAAACTTTTGTCTAGAATCAATT
>NC_142942.1:130000-182500 GCF_046866305.1 Octopus bimaculoides
GATGAGTTTACAATCAAGTATTTTATATAGAATTTATTAAAGCCAATCCTTTTAACTACATGTACCTGAAAATTTGAATTCACCAATGTAAACTTTCAGCAGTAATGTTCCAATGAACGAGTGACAATTAAGTAGAATGAGTAGGTGTGACCTGCGCTTAATAGCCTGATGTAATTGATAGTTTCAATGGAAATGTGATGTTCTGTTTACAAATTGAATTTGATGTCTGATGAAAGTGTTTGTTGAGATAGGAGATTATGCTTTGGGTGCCTTGAGACCAGGTGCAGCAATAATGATAGATAGATCTAGGTTTGAATCTAGCATGAGTAAAATTCTCGTAACGGGCATTATGAAACATTATACAACTAAATGAGATTGCGTCACTGAAATAATACGTTACAGACGTTAAGAAACATCGTATATAGCAGAAAATACCTTAGTGAATCATAAACAACGGATCAAAAAGAAGTGTAAGAAAAACAAAATGAAATTATTCGAACTAACAGGGTCAAATTTTATGTGCCTACAAAAGGTCGAACAAGGTTCAATAAAAGACTAGTGCCCACGTTTTGTGTAGGTGTATATAAAACTTTGTTCCGTAACATTTGCCTCTGAAATCTTGTGACGACGTGACATCAATCGGACAATTGTGCCCAAATAATTTTTTTTATTTTATGGTCCACATTGCAAAATCGTGTTTGCTGTATTTCACTTTTAAAACGGTCTTTCTTTTTATATTTTATCAATATTCTGGATGCACATTGTCATCCTTATATGTAATTTTATTGCTTGACATGGTCTTCTTTTTCTGCATTCAAGTCCACATGGTCTCCCAAATCACATTTTCTCTAATACAGAAAGAATATATTAAATACATTTTTGTTTTCAGATATCCGGATACAATCTTTTGATTTGTGTGGATTTTAACTAGTAATGAATTATATAGCAAATATTAGAGAATTAACTCCTTAGATGCGGGGTGAGCCAAAAGAAAAATAAATAATAATAATAATAATAATAATAATAATAATAATAATAATAATAATAATAATAATAGAGTGATATAAATAGAGTGAGAAATGAAGAAGGGTAAGAGATAGAGCGGGGAAAGACATACATGAGAAGAAAGAAAACAAGACTGAGAGAAAGATGGCCTTTTTCGCTTACATTACAAATGTTAAAAAAGACCTAAGTGTCACAATTTTGCAGACTTCGTTGAAATTCTGACATTCCATTGTCTCTGTACTGAAGTATTGTTATAATCTTTATATTGCCAAAGCTAGTATAAGTTCACTGGTTTCCGGTCTAACTGGTCTCCGGTCATATGTATTACAAAGGCTTCCTGGCTGGAGGAAACAGCATAATCATCATTATAGTCGTTGTCGTGCCTTATTATTATTATTATAATTATTATTATTATCTATTTTTCTTTTGGTTCACCCTGTATCTAAGGAGTTAATTCTCTAATATTTGCTATATAATTCATTACTAGTTAAAATCCACACAAATCAAAAGATTGTATCCGGATATCTGAAAACAAAAAATGATATACGGCACTGACAAAAGTTAGATCCTCTTCACTTACATCATCAACACATTTAAGAAAGTTGTGAATTTTACATTATATCAATTACGCTTCCTTGCAAATCTAAGACGTTATGGCTGTATACAAACAACATTGTTGGCATGTAGCGACCATCGTAGAGTGAATCTGATTCCAAAATCCGAATATAATGAAGTGATTCAAACGAGGAATAATAGTTATTATTCCTTGTTAGAACTACTTCACTCCGTTTACTTAATTAATATATTTAGCAAAGATATTAGCGATACAACTCACTATTTCTCTTTTTCTGAAGCACTAAAGTTTCACATCTACGTAAGAAGAGATTAATAATGTTAGCATTGTGGTTTAGAGGCTGCCGTTGCGTGACAGTAATTTTTCGAGAAGCAAATAACAACAACCGGTTTCGATCGGAATATTTTGGTTACGTTTTCAGCAGTTTTAAAAAAGGGTCTGAACATCATAACTTCCTGTGCTGTAAATCTGAATCATTATTCTAAAATAAAAATATAATTAGGGTATCGGAGCGGTTGCCATGGCTGCAGAGAATTAAAGCTACATGCTGACTAGTTCAAATTTCACCGTGGCTGCTGTTGCCTTTCAGCCCTAAAGTCTATAAAATAGTTACTAATAATGGTTGGGTCAGGAGTAATAACAGACATGATGGCGGCGGTGGACAAGCAGAATCAGGAAGAGAAACAAAATGTTTTCAGTATTTAGTTAGATGTCTCAACGTTCAAATTTACCCGATATTGACTTTTCTTTTCATTCTTCTGGGGGTCGAGAAAATAAAGTAGCATTAAATCCAAGTATGTGGCCTTGTATCCATGCCCACAATTAATACTATGCTGGTCTCGGTCCAGCGCTAACTCACATACATTAAACAAAGTCCCTTCAGGCATACCTAAAGAAATTATGTTTATTATTTTTATTATTTAGCGCCAACACAATTTCGATCACGTACATTTATTCCAACAGTAGCTGTAATCGTGTCTTATTTTCAGACATAGCATATCAAGAACTACATTATTCAATGGTCATTTTAATAATAGTAAAGAGATACGTCTGCTGTTTCTAACAAATTGAGTGACCATGTAGGGATTTCTTCTTTGGCATTATTGTTGTTGTTATGAAGCAGAATATTTGGCTCAGTCAGAAAACATGAGATAATATTAGTGTCTGGTCTCATACTTTACTTTTCTAAATTCAATACATGGCACCGTCATCTGCGACTTATAATCTTTTAGCGTTAATGGAACACATTTCTTACTCTTAGTTTTCTTTTATAGTTCTAATCATATCCAAGATGCATTGTTGGAGTATTAAATCGAACCAGTATTTATCGAATATTGAAGTAAGAAATGCATATTGCTTTCAAGTTTTAGCACAAGGCCAGCAATTTCGGGGGTGGAGATAGATCGATTAGATCCACCACAGTGCTCAACTGGTAGTTGTTTTATCGATATCGAAAGAATGAAAAGCAAAGTCAACCTCGGCGGAATTTGGACTCAGAAAGTAAAGACGGACGAAATGCCGCTAAGCATTTTGCTCGGCGTGCAAACGATTCTACCGCCTTAAAGTAAGAAATGACTTCGTATTGACTTCGAAAAATGTAAAGGATTACAGTTAAATACCACGGGTATTTAGGCCGAAGGTCTAACGATTCTACCTTTTGGCTGTGGTGAACATTAGCAACAGTGAATTCAAATCGAATGTGACCCCTTGTGGCCATGCTGGAGCACCGCCTTTTAGTCGAGCAAATCGACCCTAGGACTTATTCTTTGGAAGCCTAGTACTTATTCTATCGATCTCTTTTTGCCGAACCGCTAAGTTACGGGGACGTAAACACACCAGCATCGGTTGTCAAGCGATGTTGGGGGGACAAACACAGACACAAACACACACACACACATACATATATATATATATATATATATATATATATATATATATATATATATATATATATATATATATATATATATACGACGGGCTTCTTTCAGTTTCCGTCTACCAAATCCACTCACAAGGCTTTGGTCGGCCCGAGGCTATAGTAGAAGACACTTGCCCAAGGTGCCACGCAGTGGGAATGAACCCAGAACCATGTAAGATTTTACAAGAAAAATTATCATTAATTGGATTGAATCCTATCTTAGCTCTTCCTGCGTTTCGATGGAAAACAAACACAAATCCAAAGAAACTAGTAAATGCAAAGAATAGTTTGCAGTCTTACTTCATCCTATTCGCCGACTTTATTGAATGTGATGTTGTTAACCACTTCTTTTTTTTTTTGTTCTTATCTTTGGGTCCCGACCAATAAAATCTACCAACGAAAAACAGAGCAAAAGTTTCATTCTTGCAATGACCTCAAAAGAGTTAATGCTTCATTTAAATTCTTTTTAAGTGACATTCATTCATCATTAACGTTTCTTCAGGTGCAATATTTTAAGCAGTAAATGTTTTTCGCCTTCTCAGAATGATCGAATAATAGAGATTCAGATGCTGTTGCAAAATAATCGATTCTAAGAAAAGAGAGATGACAAAAAAAAGTTTATCTGTATTTTAAGAAAAAGCAGGTAAACTAGTTGGCACTCCGAAATCACAATCGTCTCCATTCAAGCTAACTAAAAATGCTTAAATCCTTTCCTTGTATGCCGTGTCATATATTACAGAGGTTCGAAAAATTGTAAAAAAAAATAAACTTTTTTCTGACATTATGCAATCACAGTTTCGTATTTTTTTATATATGTGTGGTTCATAAGACAGAAAATATCTCCAATCCAGCCTCCCCCCCCCCCACACCAAAAAAAAAAAACGTTTACTACCGACTCCTGTTCACCATTGACAAAAACAGCTGAAAAAAATTAGTCAGACGTTTATTTCCTTTGAAACCCAATAAGTCCTAATACTTTGAAAAGGACCCTTTTTCGAAGAAAATAAGCGTTGTTTGAAAGATCAGAACATATCTCAACCCACGATACACAAACGAACTTATTCAATTGTACAAATTTCAAGCACATAGTCCGTTCCTTCAAATTCATAAAAGAATTTTTTTTTTTTAACAGTGTAGCCTGTCATGTAGTCCCTAAACCTTACTGTTGTAAATCTCGCCAGAGTATAGTTTTCAGGAAAACTAAATTCACTACTTGTTTTCGACTCGGTAGCGATTTGTAGCCATTTCGCTTCATTAATGTCACTATTTGGGAAAGATATGAACTTTGTAACTGACAACCTTTTCATCACTGCTGTTGTGGTGTTGGTTATTTGCATTTAATTCACAGCTGGGTGCGACCACCTTCGTACGTCTGGCAGTAGAAGACTATCACTAGTTACCGCCAAACATGAGCTAAAACAGTTGTGATGAAAAGAAAAGGTTAGAAAGAGTGGGAAAGGCTGAACAGGATTGAATAGAGGAAAAGGGAAATAATGAAACAGAGATAATCATGCTTATCCATTCACACTCTCATTTCACGATCGCTCTTACGTAAATACTTTTTTTACACTCACTTTTTATTACACCTCTCCGCCCTCACAAATTTCATTTTGCTTTTCAAAAACCTCCAGCAACTCTTCCTTCTCCTTCTTACATTCTTTGTCTTTCTCCTTGTCGCTCACTCCTCGCTTTTTCTCCATTACATTTCAAACCCACACTCACCTTTATGAACCTGCACACTCCTTCGTGTAAATAAGCTTTGCTTGTTAGTTACATACGCTCATTTGAGCGCGTGTCCATTCACTGATACATATACATACACACAATAGCACTTAATATTTTGGCACAAGGCCAGCAATTTCAGGGAAGCGGTTAAGTGTATTACATCGACCCAGTACTCACTGGTACTTATTTTATCGACCTGAAAGGATGGAAGACAAAGTTAATATTGCACCACCTATCTGTTTTTCGTACCTTCTTTTACCTATATACATTCGTATATCATATTTTTTCTACTAGGGGCACAAGGCCTGAAATTTTGTTGGAGGGGCTAAGACGATTACATCGATCCAGTATATGGTTGCTTATGTTATCGACCCCGAAAAGATGAAAGGCAAAGTTGACCCCAAGCGGAATTTGAACTCAGAACGTACTCATATAACATATCAAAGAGTTCGATGTTCGCAGACATACACACATGCATACACCCCCTCTCTCTATCTTTATCTCTCTCTCTCTCACACACACACATATTTATTAAATACCTATCAATGCCTATTTATCTCGAGTTACTGACACTACGTTTCTTGATTTATGTCGATTTCTTAATATCGATTTACTATGTGAGTACAATTCTTTAGATAAGTAGAATAGGACTGTGTGACATTCATGCTCTGCTCATCAACATGAGTAAAATGAAATAACAACCAAATATAATCGAAGCAGTCAGAGTCGGCTTTCTCTTGTCTTCAACGTAAACAATTGGGAGAGTAAAAGCCAACAAGGAAATCGCTCCGTGGTCACTTCACCTCCTACAAATAGCAGCCAAATCCCTTTAATCATACCCTACTGTTTTAAAAAATAAGTCACACTAAACCATTTATTTTTAAATTGACAAGACCAAGCAAAGTTGAATTCACGTGATCTGGTGATCTCGCCTCGCTGGCGATATAAACAAGAGTGCATTTTGCACCAAAAGCCAATATGGGAGTTTCATACATGGTAATTGTCGCAGAATAGTTTGTTCCAACAGAACATTCACGTTTAAGTGGACGTAAAAAGAAAAAAAGAGAGTGTGGTCACGGTTAGAAAGCCTTTCTTCATAAGTCTACTCGATAAGGATTGATATGAGAAGAAACTGTCAATGCATTGTGTGTGTACAGTGCCGTCCTTAGGAATGGGTACACTGAGCTGTTGCCCGGGTCTGGGAGCCCGGGTCTGGGAGCCCGGGTCTGGGAGCCCAGTTCTGAATTACGTTCGTTGTGATTTGCTGTCAATAGATAAATACTATAAAGGAGCCAAGGCACTGATTTTCCCAAGGCCTGTAATGCTGCTAAGATGGCCCTGCACCTGAGTGTGTGTGTATGGGGGATAGTAATAATAGCACTAAATAATTCAATCCCTTGTCCCCCAAATCTATAACATCTCTATTTCAGTTGTGCTGATTCATGCTCTTTGGGGAAAGCACGAATGGAACAATTCTCTGATTTTCCTTCCCTTGAAGTCAACAGGAGTAATTCCCTCTTGATGGGTACCATTGACAACATTTCTTTGTGTGTGGGATGTGGGGTGTGTGTGGGTGTTGTACATGACCGAATGGATAAAATGTTAGTTTTGCAATCATGAGATCCCGGGTCCGATCCCACTGGCATCAATGAGCCAAGTATTTCAGTTGATTGAACAACTGAATACTCATCGTTACAACCGACGAACATTCGCGCGTGTGTGTTGAAAATATAAACCTATTTAACTACAGTTCTTTCGTTGTCCATTAGGGCAAAGTATTAATCATCTGAAACTCTGTATTTATACTAATGGGATATACTTAACATTTATCTTAGAGAAATACTCCTCGGTTGTGTTGTAATTCCTATGCCAATGGCTTATTATATTTCATATTCACGGGCATTTTACACGTTATCAAATATTTCAAAAGTAAAAGGTTTTGCCTTTACGACAATTTTCGAATTATATTCATCGACCCATAGGTTGCGAATAACTTGCTTTATATTGAACATTACATGAGATTATTACTAAGTGTGAATAAAAAGGTTACGGACTCTGTCTCATTAAACTAAATGAAAACACATACACACGCGCGCACGCCCACGCACATGCACACACACAGACACACACACACACACACACACACACGCAACTACGCACGAACACACACAACTCGTGAACCACTTCATTGAAACTTTGTCTTCGTTGTTTCATTTCTCTTTCTTTCTCATTCCATTACGTTCTTATTCTAAGAGAAAGATGAGCGAAATTAAAGTGATACAACAATTAAAAGAACATTGTGTAAATAAGATAAAAACAACAGAAACGTTAACTACAAAATACTTACAGGCAGACGCTATAACAACAGATACAAGAGAAACAACATTGAGAATCCATGACCGCGATACAATGACGGAATCCTTACAGGGTCACTCAATCAGCTAGAAATAGCTGTCATATTTCCCTCCAAGCACATTCCGTCCGTGAAATGTTATCCAAGATACCCTTCGCTCCTCCAAAAGATGAACGGTTCTGGTCGGAAAGTCTTTGATCATAGGCTTGCTTCATCAGGGATGATCTGGAGCTAAACAACAACATACCACACCGAAAAATATTTGACAACTTCTTTCACAGCAATCACGCAAGTCACAACTAAACCAACCACCACGCAACAACAATAAATATACGATTAAATAATAAAAGATAAGTCCCTCGTATCAATGGCCCCGTCATTCTCTCCATCTCTAATAATATCACGTCATCATACTTTTATGAGAATGAGCCTTACGACGCTGGTCGTAAACTTGATGTGAAGATGTTCGAGGTAAATTGCCGAATACAAGTTTACCGTCATCACAACTACTAACACTCCACAGCTAAGAACGAACAAGCACTAGATATTAACACAGAAAAAAGAAATAGAATAAAGAAAAACGTAAAGAAGGGGGGAAAAAAACCGACAATAGGTTTTTAAATGTCTACCTCAATTGTAGGGCAGTTTGTTTATTTCGATTGTACCGCCGCATGTTCCGGCCGCCCTTCGCTCTTCCTATTCCTCCTACTACATAAAGATCATCACCTTCCCTCTTCCTCCTCCACCCCTTTCTCTATCTAGTGACTGACGTTAACTATCATTCGTAACACAAAAACAGAACACTGGAGTTATGGCGCGGAGGCCGCATGAAATATTTACCGGCTATCGGAGGAATTCTCTACAGTACAGAGAAGGTAGGGCCTAACCTTACTGAACTTGTTGAATAAGTATTGATGGATAAATGTGATGAGAATACGTTGAATATCTTCCATATTACATGCGTGTGAGTGTGAGTGTGTATATGTATATATATATATATATATATATATATATATATATATATATATAGAGAGAGAGAGAGAGAGAGAGAGAGAGAGAAGATAGGTATACACACATGTTTATAGCATATCTGTGTTTGTGTCTATGTATATAAATTGATATATCAACTTATATATACTAGCGATTCTCAACCTTTTACCATCGCGAGTTACATATATATAAATGTGCAATGTAATACACACACACACACATACATGTATAACAAACTCATAACCGACTATAACTTGCAAGCGGCAGATGCCATACATTGTCTTGTTCTCTCAGGTGGTCATAAAATCGCAAGTTAAGAGACCGGCATCTTCTCGCCCTTCACATCTTTCACTTAACAGAACACACAGACATGAGAGCTTGAGAGAGAGAGAGAGAGAGAGAGAGAGAGATGGGGCTGCCCACCAATACTACTTTATTATATTGAACGCCAGAATCATAATAATAATAAATAGCAAGGACGGGATTCGAACTCAGAACTTATATAAAGGACCGGAACAAATACTGTAATGTTATTTAGTCCAACACTCTAATAATTCCACCAATCTACCGACCTGGTAGGTTATTTTATCGATTCCAGCGGCATCCGAACTCTAAAAGTAAAACGAGTCAGAATACTACGAGGCATTGCGTCCGACCTTCTAACGATTCTGAAAATTAACCGCCTTTCACACACACACACACACACATATGTTCATATATAAGTGTGTGTGTGTGTGTGTATACATATATGTAGAAATATCTTTATAAATATACATATTTTTATATATGTATATATATATATATGCATCTTTATGTATGTATGTATGTATGTATGTATATATATATATATATATATATATATAGAGAGAGAGAGAGAGAGAGAGAGAAAGAGAGTGATTCCTAAAGAATAGAATCAGAAATTGTGCGCCAAAACCGTAATTTCTTTCGGTGAGGATTGTTTTAAGTAATGAACGTACAAAACGTAAAAAAAAATATATATATATATATATTTAGCTAAGACATTTCTTAGAAATTTTTTTTTTTTGTAGATCTATGTTACCTATATTTTGAAGAATCATTAATCTCTTGTGTTTAAAACATAATTCTCAAAAATGTTTAATAGAAAATCTAAACTAGAAGACATCAAAAAAGAAGTTTAAATAGGGGAACCCAGGAATTAACTCCATCTTATTTTATTTATTCATTCATTTATTTATTTATTTATTTTAGAATCTTAAATTACGATACTTAAAACATATCCGAAGAAATTAGGTATTTTAGCACATTGGATGAACTTCCGACTCCTGTGTGTTTTGTTTTTGTCAAATTTTCCGGTTGTTATGTTTTTTTAATCCTTGACATGTATGTATGTATGTATGATAATATAAATAATATATATACATACATATATACGTATATACATATGCATATGTGGGTATAGGATGTCACAGAACGTAAACAACAAAAGGTATGGAAATATAGAATATGAAATACGAATACACGGAATATGAAGTTTTTTTGCAAATACCGAAGGAAATAAATG
The DNA here is from genome assembly GCF_046866305.1 of Octopus bimaculoides. NCBI lineage: Eukaryota > Metazoa > Mollusca > Cephalopoda > Octopoda > Octopodidae > Octopus > Octopus bimaculoides. Next base: position 140,109 of record NC_142942.1, read on the forward strand.
GAAAACAAGACACGCAACTTAAAGAACGACCCTTCATCAGTTGTCGGCCGGCTGTTTTTCTAATCCGTATTTCGAACATTTCATATATATATATATATGGTACTACTAAAGCAGCGCGGACCCGGTCGCGCAGTCGCGCGTCCGCGCTAGCTAGTCTTGAGTGGTCGATCCTAACCCTAGCCCTAAACCTAACCCTAACCCTGTCCCTAGCCCTAACCCTAACCCTATCCCTAACCCTATCCCTAACCCGCGTGTGCAAATGAATACGTGTTTAGGGTTAGGGTTAGGGTTAGGATCGACCACTCACGACTAGCTAGCGCGGACGCGCGACTGCGCGTTCGGGTCCGCGCTGCTTTAGTAGTACATACATACATACATATATATATACATACAAACATATATATATATATATATATATATATATATATATATATATATATATATATATATATATATATATATATATATATATGGTGGTGTTCCAGCATAACCACATCCTTTGGGCTGAAACGTATAAAAAAATAGAAAGAATGAATGTGTGTGTGTGTACATATCGCTTATACATCATGATATAATAAAAGTATATACATATCTACACAGACACACATGTAGGTGTGAGTGTGTATGTGTATGTGTGTGTTTATCGATGGTCTGAAAATATTTGTCAACCATCCTCACATGCATAAATATACGTTCTTTTCTTTTCAAATATGTATGCGTGTATGTATTAACGTTTTGACCAAAAAGAAATCGGCTCATTCTTTGTTATTTCCATATCCCTCGACAATTTTTCATATAATTCTATCTTCACGCTAAACACTGAAAATGTACTTAAATGAAAGATGTTCGCTGAACATGCACACACACACACACACACACACTTATATATGTATAGACATGTGTATATATGCGTGCGTGTATATATGCGAGAGAGAAAGAGAGCTATGTGTAATAGCCGATTGAATGTTGCACTCGGTATAATACACAATCAATAGCGGCCATGCGACAATTTTCTTCTGTTTATGAACCACGTTGCACATGCGAGCCTCTGCGTGTATATTTATATACATTACTTATATGTGTATATGAAGGATTAGAACGGTGGATTGGAGGAGCATCGGGTTAAATACCTGGTCGTGTTACGTCCCTTTATAAGTTCGAATCTCGTCGATATCGACTTCACCTTTGATCCTGGCGGAGGTCGACAAAATGCCAGTCTAACATTGGAATTAAAATGATCAACTGTCCAACCCCGACCCAAGCTCGCCAACATTTCTGGCCGTGCGTCCCTCTGTAAGGGATCCTTATGTGTATACTTGCGTATGTTCATATTTGTTTGTATGTGCTCATGTGATTCTTGTATGTGAGTGTTTGTAACACAAACAACACACACACAATGTATATGCGTATGTTGAGTGTCTATATAGCTCCAAGTCAGCCTTCATCGAGCAGACGTGATTAAAGATGTGACCACCCCGTCCCTTTGTACCTCAGTAACTACATCGTCCAGCCCCTGATTTGTGTGATTAAAAGAAAATTTGACTGCTGTTTCTAGCAGACCATTCGACCATGTAGGGACCTTCGGTAAATATATGTGTTTATAGGTTTATTAACAAGTGTCATTTTAAAAATCGTGTATGTATGTGTGTGTGTGTGTGTGTGTGTGTTTTAGATTGTGGGTCATGGTGTTGGATGAGCGCTTCTATTTATTCCTCGACTTTTGTCTATCTATCTCTGCCTGATGTTGTCTATCAACATTATGTTTGTTACTGTATGTCAATCTTTATCATGTGTCTCTATCTCTTTCTTCCACTCACCCTCTCTCTCTCTCCTCCTCACTCTCTCTCTCTCTCTTTCTCTCACTCTAATGTCGTTTTGATTGATCAACCACACGTGCTAATACAGTAAACACAAGACTGTAAACTGCTAGAGGCGTAACACCGAACTAAAATACACCTTATTATTATTACTCGTTTCGTCCCAATGTTTTTGAATAATGTGTAGAACTCCTCGTTCCATCAAAAATACCAGTAATAAACACATTTTTTGACATTCGACAAATACATTGTCCTACAAAACCTGGCTTTATGCCTAGTCTGCCTCTGCCGCATGTACGTAGTCACAGCTACAACGCTGTAAATAGCGTCTGCTTTACAGAATTAAATTTACATAGCTGTTAACACACACACACACACACACACACACACACACACACACACACACGCACACGTCCACATACAAACATACACATTCTCGCACAAACACACTCACATTTACATACGAACGTGCGCGCGCACATATACACACACACAAACATGCAAACATGCACACACAAACACACACACACGCACACACATTCACACACACAAACACAATCGCACACACAACTCTATAGATGCAACCAGTAACACTTAAGCACCAATGCTTGTAATAAGTAATCGAAGCTTATTGAAATCTTTATGGTTAGAAACGTTTCGGAATAGATTTTGGGGCTTAAGAAGTATTTTGTTGAGATAAACCTAACAGACGAGTATTTCCACTGTGTAATACACTTTCCGTTATACTACAATGTACACCCTGCTGTCTGTTATAATTTTACAAGCATGCGGTATTTGTGTCCGTTTATTCTGGTATTTGTTTCTATGAGAATATGTGAATAAGATGGCATGTTTTGATTAATTGTATATTTATATATAACCCACGTGTTCAATATGTGTGTGCGCGCGCGCGTGCCTCCCTTTTATTTCACACACACACCACAGACTGTGTAGTAAAAATAAAAATGTATATGTAAATGAGTGTGTAGTTAGATTCGTAGTTCTATACATCAGTATCCATCAATGTGCGTGTTAATGACTAAATACGATGTATGCGTGTATAAAAAATACGCGCACACACACACACATTCAGGTATACAATAAAAGAAATATTACTTTCCTCATGTAACATATGTATGTATAAACGTATAAGTCTGTGTGTGCATATATAAGTATTATGCTGCGATAATCATTTTTGGGGCATAGTAAGTAGATCTATGCTCTCTTGTAAACATGTGCTGAAATATGTGTGTACTTACATGTGTTTGCCTATATTTATGCATGTATATGTATATGTGAGTGTATATGTATTCGTTATGTATTGTGCTTTGGCGACATTTTAGTAGTTATTTATAGAAACACGCCCTGCCTTCCTTGCAGTCCGTTTATCTGACCCAATAACTATATACCCCAGTCGCTGAATAAATCTGGTTTTAACGAATCACATCGATGCCACCATTCAAACGCAATCTTTTCAAAAGTGTTTTAAAGGCTTTCACTATCTCTTTCATCACTCACAAACTCGTGCTCTGCTTCCGTGCACTCTCTACCCCCACCCCCTTTATTATAGTGGTGCATTCATTATTATCAGCGCTTAAACATAAACATATAAACACACACACACACACACATGCACACAACATACACGTGTATGTACAGACATATCTATAAAGACTACTATGAAGACTATAAATAGACTTTCCCACACTCACAAATGCATATATGCGTCAGGATCCAATCTCATGCGAAGGAATTCACATTTCCATATATATTCACATTAACTTCCATCCGCAGAAACATACATGCAAATTTTCTCTTCCACACATATATTTTCCTCCCTCCCTCCCTCCTTCCCCCTCCCTCCTTTCCCCCTCCCTCTCATATGTGTGTCTCTCTCTCTGTATATATATATATATATATATATATATATATATATATATATAGCCGCAGGAGTGGCTGTGTCGTAAGTAGCTTGCTTCTGGGTTCAGTCCCACTGCATGGCACCTTGGGCAGGTGTCTTCTACTGTAGCCTCGGGCCGACCAAAGCCTTGTGAGTGGATTTGGTAGACGGAAACTGATAGAAGTTCGTCGTATATATATATATATATATATATATATATATATATATATGTGTGTGTGTGTGTGTGTATGTATGTGTGTGTATATGTTTGTGTGTCTGTGCTTGTCTCCCCAAATTCGCTTGACAACCGATGCTGGTGTGTTTACGTCCCCGTAACTTAGCGGTTCGGCAAAAGACACCGATAGAATAAGTACTAGGCTTACAAAGAATAAGTCCTGGGTCGATTTGCTCGACTAAAGGCGGTGCTCCAGCATGGCCGCAGTCAAATGACTGAAACAAGTAAAAGAGAGAGAGTAAAAGAGTATATATATATATATATATATATATATATATATATATATATATATATATATAAACATGCATCTGTGTGAATGGTAGAGGACTTTGTATGTAAATATATATGTATATATATATATGTGTGTGTGTGTGTGTTTGTGTACACACATATGTATGTATGTATGTCTGTATATTTGTATGTAGAACCAGTTCACCCAAACTAGAGGACACGTGATTATATGTGTGATATATATGGAAATTATGAGAACTTACAGCGTCGGAGACAATTTTCCAATTACTGTTCACGTGCTCTCTTTCTAAACTGGACATTTAACCCAAAAATTGTTTCACAGCAAGAGTAAATTTAGTTACACATTTCACAATTTATTCATTGATTCTGGTGTGCTTTCTTTACTTGACAAAGTATGTTTGTATGCATGTGTATGCGTGTCTACATATCTTTACTTGGGCGTGTATACGTACCTAATGACCATATTCGATGGGAGAGCAGGAAACAATATACGTTACTTGCAGGAAGTTCACAGTGAAACCTGCCTATCCCTGTGGTACAGCAAATATTAATCATAAGTTACAAAGAAAACTCAATTTATAGCAAATGTAAAACAGACGGTATCGAAATATTGTTGTTTCTGCTTATAATTGCCAGAATATATTTTTATAGAGCTCAAACTTCACCTGACATATTTGAAGGTGAATAAAAAGTAAACTTCCATTTTGCTTTTAACTAAATACAAAACTCATTGAAAGAGCAACAATACATTTCTCAACAATGATCCTTTAAATTGTCAATAAGCCTGCTATATGGCTTTCACAAAACTTTTCTATGCCTCTGTCTATCATTTGTAACGACTCTCTCTTTTGATTTGAGCTTTTCATTATCACCCTGGCAGTCTGCGTTTATTCAAATTAAGAAATAACCATATCGGACTAAACTTCGGTGAAGCAAGTAGGAAATCGTCGATCGCTCCCACTCATTGAAATCCACAAAGTATAAACCGGGTCTGTATTTTTTGTGACCTGAATGAGGATTTAGGGAATAATGTTTATTTAAATCAGGGGTTATCAACTATTTTTTTTTTATCTATGGAGCACGTTGATTACTATTTTATTCTGATGGAAAAGCCATTCAATGTTTAAAAACTACTTTCAAAATTCCTATTTTGTTTTTACAAACATTAACTTGTGTAGGTTGAACTATGTAAAACGTTAGAGAAAGAAATCTCGTTGTTTCTTGTAATATTAATACAAACATCTAAAGAAACATTTTTTCAGGAGCCCTTAAAATACTATTGCGGATCCCCAATTTACTATTTTGTTATGTGGACCTCCAAAAATCTAACATGGACCCTCAGGAGCCATAATGAACCCCAGTTGAGAACCACTGATTTAAATGAAAGATGTTCGCAATACATGAAGTTCATGAAATAAGCCAAGATCCTTTTGAGGTGATTTCATTTGCTTACACAGATTATGTCCTTGAGAAAGGCATCAACCTCACATTCCCCACTTGCTTAGATCTAAATTTCGAATTTTGTTCCTAGTTTGAAGAAATTAATATTTCTAGATAATGAAAATTGATATAACTGTTGATTGGTTGGTTGACTGGTTTCTCCAGTCACGTTTTACTTCGCATAGAAAGCAGTAGAGAGGGAGAGAGAGAGAGAGAGGTGCCGAGAGAGTTAGGTGCAAAACGAGTGCAGATACGAGGATTGTGGTAGGCAATGAGTAAAGAAACGCTAAAGACACAAAAAAAGAATCACATAGAGGAGGAGGAGGAGGAGGAGGAGGAGGAGGAGGAGGAAGAAGAGGAAGGGGAGGAGGAGGAGGAAGAAGAGGAGGAAGGGGAGGAGGAGGAGGAAGAAGAGGAGGAAGGGGAGGAGGAGGAGGAGAGATGATAAATTTGGTACATTTAATTTTACTTTAAAGTTAAAATATCTTTTTAAAAAATTACTCTTCATTTTATCGTTTTGCATAAGCAACAAGAAATTTGATAACTTATTGTTTGTATGCTATATTTCTTGTGAATACTCCTGCTAATACTGATGACAAAGCTTTATTCTTATTTATACATAAGAGTTTGTAACAGTTTCCTATGAACCAGATCTCATCACTATTCCTTTTATCTAGGTCAGTCATTTTTTTGAGAAAGCCATGAGTGTTACACAATTTTGTGTGCCCCCCCCCCCCCCATTTGAGCATTTGATTCAATTCAATTAAAAATAATCCATATTTGTTTATAAGAAAATATGAAAATAAGCCGTCAAAATAACATGAACATATAGTTTTATAGATTATGGATTGTAAAGCTGAAAATGGCTATCAAATTGTAAATCCCTCTTTGCGCCCCAGTTGTTGATTCATACATTGCCTGTATCGAAAATGTGGAGTTCATTTTCAACTAGAGTTGACTTCACCTTTTACAGGTACCATAAAATTAAATACTGGTCAAATGAGAAGCTATGTCAGAAATCATTATTTGTCCTCAATGACTTGGACCCGCGTGGTCAATGAAGGAATTCTTCTTCTTATTCTTCTTCTTCTTCTTCTTCTTCTTCTTCTTCTTCTTCTTCTTCTTCTTCTTCTTCTTCTTCTTCTTCTCATTTATTATTATTATTATTATTATTATTATTAGAGTTATTATTATTATTTAAGGCGGCGAGCTGGCACACCTGACAAAATGCTTGGCGGTATTTCGTCCATCTTTACGTTCTGGGTTCAAATTCCGCCGAGGTCGACTTTGTCTTTCATCCATTTGGGGTCGATAAATTAAGTACCAGTTGAGTACTGGGGTTGATGAATCCAGGCCTTGTGCCTACACTAGAAAGGATTATTATTTTTATTATATATATAGGCGCAGGAGTGGCTGTGTGGTAAGTAGCTTGCTTACCAACCACATGGTCCTGGGTTCAGTCCCACTGCGTGGCACCTTGGGCATGTGTCTTCTACTATAGCCTCAGGCCGACCAAAGCCTTGTGAGTGGATTTGGTAGACGGAAACTGAAAGAAGCCTGTCGTATATATGTATATATATATGTATGTATGAGTGTTTGTGTGTCTGTGTTTGTCCCCCCCCCCCCACCATCGCTTGACAAAAGATGCTGGTGTGTTTACGTCCCCGTAACTTAGCGGTTCGGCAAAAGAAACCGATAGAATAAGTACTGGGCTTCCAAAGAATAAGTCCTGGGGTCGATTTTCTCGACTAAATGCGGTGCTCCAGCATGGCCGCAGTCAAATGACTGAAACAAGTAAAAGAGTAAAAGAGAATAGTTATGTATGTACGTACGTATGTATGTATGTATGTATGTATGTACACGTGTGTATTGTGTATGTATGCATGCATGTACGCATGTATGTATGTATGTATGTATGTATGTGTACTACTACTCCCTTTGAAAAGATTATCCCTCCTATATCAAAAGAGAATCTAAACTTGCCTTTATATTCATATTGAAAAACCTTGTCCTTGTTACAGTAAGCTGTATTTCTCTGAAAACTTTATACACAATAAGTCCTGAAATCTAGGAGAGAGAAATAGACACTTATAAAGACCCAGGTACTTGCCTAGTACTTTATTTTATCGACCCCCAAATTATGAAAGGCAAAGTTTGAAGTTGGCGAAATTTAATCTCAGAACGTGAAGAACTAAAACAAAGAATCGGATAAAGCATTTTGTCCAGTTTTGTCATCAACTGCCATACATGCATGTATATATAACTCCGCTATATTTATGTGTGTGTGTGTGTGTGTGTGTATTTATACACGCGCACACACACACATATATATATATACACACGCACATACACATATATATGCGCATACACACACACACACACACACACACACACAAACACATGTACATATATAAACATATACATGTGCATGTGTGTGCGCGTGATATATTTTTCGCTATAATCATAATTAAAACTTTTCCTAAATATAGGCTCAGGAGTGGCTGTGTGGTAAGTAGCTTGCTTGCCAACCACATGGCTCCGAGTTCAGTCCCACTACATGGCACCTTGGGCAAGTGTCGGGCCGACCAAAGACTTGTGAGTGGATTTGGTAGACGGAAACTGAAAGAAGCCTGTCGTATGTGTGTGTGTCCACCATTGTTTGACAACCGATGTTTGTGTGTTGACGTCCCGTAACTTAGCAGTTCGGCAAAAGAGACCGATAGAATAAGTACTAGGCTTACAAAGAATAAGTCCTGGGATCGATTTGTTTGACTAAAGGCGATGCTCCAACAAGGCCGCTGTCAAATGACTGAAATAAAAGAATACCAAATATACCAAAGTGGTGTGATAAATATATTTTCTCTACGATAAATATCCGATATCCCATGGATCATATTTCCGAAGCACATTCTTGAACATGTCACAGCTATATCATATTCATTACCATATCCTAATAGCTATCCAAACACAAAGGTATTAGGCAGACCATGACACCATAATGTCCGGCATTTCTGTGATCGCGACCTTTGATTAATTCAGTCATTATGATATTATTTACGACAATGATAGTACGGCAAACACGACATACTGATACAGTAAATATCGTGTACCGTTATGAGAAATATATTGCATGTTTAACGGTCGTATATCCTCGCTCTGTATCTTAACAATGTTGTCCTCTGTCCATGGCAAAGATAGTGGCTCCAATCGTCATAGATGTAGTCTAACTGATGGTGGGTATCTTTTACTTGTTTCAATTATTAGACTGCGGTCATACTGGAGCACCGTCTTGAAGAATTTTCAGTTGAATGAATCGACTCCAGGGCTTATTTATTTATTTATTTATTTATTTTAAGCCTGGTACTTAACCGCCAAGTTACGGGCACATAAACACACCAACACCAGTTGTCAAGCGGTTCAGGAGGACCAATACAGACACGAACACGAAGACGCGCGCAGACACACTCACACATACACACACACTCATATGTGTGTGTGTGTGTGTGTATACGGCGGGCTTCTTTCAGTTTCCGTCTACCAAATCCACCTACAAGGCTTTGGTCGGTCCGAGACTATAGCAGAAGACATCTGCCCTAAGTGCCACGCAGTGGAGCTGAACCCGGAACCATGTGGTTGAGAATCAAGCTTCTTACCACACAGCCACTCCTGCACCTTGGTAGTGTTTAATTAACAGCTGTTTTGTTAGTCTGTAGTGCTGGGTTGTAACTGATACCGCCTCCATATCAGTAGAAATATTATCCAGGGCACAATAAAAGCGAAGAGCTGACGACCCGACAATTCCATCCCTAGTTATTGATACTCTCAGCCAATCAATATACATTTCAAATATCTCCACGGTTTATTATTTTTTTACATTATCATGATTTACTATATCACACGATCAGAATAAAATATGTATCATAGTACGGTAAATATATTGTATGATTTCTTTAAACTTCTGTTGATATTATCATGATTGATTATACTCTATCACCATGACAAAAAGTCACCTCCATAGTAAATCCCATAGACCTTCTATCTTTGCCAGATTATTATTGTAATAGACATGAAAATCGTTCTACATATTTGTCTATATTGCAGCAGGAGCTGAGAAAGCATTCAACTAGACTGTATCTGCTGCAGTAAACAGAATGTGTCAATATTCCCTAAATAGTACTGCGAACACTCAATAATAATAACAACAACAATAATATTAACGATTTCTTTTTATTACCAAAAGGGCGGCGGATGGAGAACATTTATAATGACGTTTTCTTTATTTGCTACAAGGTCACCGAAGAGAGTAAAAGTGGGGGTGTTACATTGAAAAAAATAAATCTCAATTGAAAGAAAAGTAAAAATATTCAATTAAAAACAAAAAAAAAACGTTAAATTAATAATCATATTGGCTTCAAATTTTGGCACACGCTTCAAGAGAAGGATTAAGTCAATTAGATCGATCCCAGTGCTCCGCTGGTACTTATTTTATCGACCCCGAAAGGATGAAAGGCAAAGTAGACCTCGGCGGAATTTGAATTCAGAACATAAACACGGACGAAATGCCGCTAAGCAATTTCTACTCACCAGGAATACTATGGCAAGTGTTCCTCTCTTCTCAGCCAATAGGCGCCAGCTTAGTGTAAACCATCCTCGCCACATTTACCTACGTTTCAATAAATTTATTACAGGGTATCTTTCTTAATCATCACTTTCCTTTTCAAATAGAATTTTAAAACGTCCTTGAGGCTTTGGTTGAAAAGGAAAGTGCCTATCTTCAGTCCTTTCAGTCTTATCCACCACACAACCTCTTCCGCCATAGCCACCAGACTGAGAAAAACTACCTACCCTTCCCCACTAAAGGAATGTGGCAGGACGATCATCACAAGTCGGTCGATAGCCAGATCCGACCTACACGTTATAGCAGGCGTTTGACATAACTTCTCAAGTCAGCAATGCTATAGCACTGAGCGAGTGAGTGCAGGACGGTTTCTTTGCTCTGTGCGCATCTCGAAAAGATGCGGCTGACAGCACTGCAATGCCTGTAGAGTCTATCCCGAACCGGCAATGCCTGTAGAGTTTATCCCAGTAGCATTGACGGCTAAGGATTTCTGGAAATTATCTATTGACCCTGACCCAAAAGCCCTTTAGAAAAGACCAGCCAGTTGATTTTTGTCGACGCCCACTTTCCTCGGAGACATCGTTGCTCTTACCCACCGCTAATCCTCTAAACAACTCCATAGTGGAACATCCACCGACTGCATTTCTGACTGTTTAGTGTGAGCGCCTGACAGCACTATAGGTGTCAAGAATTCTGCGATTGATCCAGGACAGCAGGTCTGTCAGAGACCAGCTGCAGAAAAGCTCCATATAAAACAAACAGCAATCAAACCCTCTGACAGTCAAGGAAACGGTGGGGATGTCGTAGCCTCAGCGCTTGTCTGCACATCATCAATCACATCTCCAATCCCCCATTCAGCGAATGCTGACAGCAAATGGACTGTCTGACCAGCTGGAGGTGTCTTCTCTACAAAAAAACAAAAGAGCAAGTGCCCCGTTTTGGTTAGCTATGATATACGGTTTGGCAGTAGTTGATGACGAGTGCGATGTAGGCCCAACCCTTCAAGGATAGTTTCCTCTCGCCCTATTTCTGGTAAGACTATACACCCTGCTTGTCATTTCTTGTTAGTTCTTGTTTATCTGAAGGTCTGAACCAAACTAAACTCCAAACAATTTAACTGATCCGTCCGTCCAGTGCCTAACGACGCTGTTCAACGATATGGACCTGCTTTTTCAGGTGGTCCAACGACTTCTCCCGTTTAATTTTTGCTCCTGTCACCGATTCACATTACCTCAGTATATTTCCGATCATCTCGATGTGTTTGATGGCCGACACTATTACGGTTACGTCGTCCGTATATGCAAACACGGATGTTCCGCATCTTAGTACTCGCTGATGTTCTTCAAAAACTTTGACAGTAATGGCTCTAGAGTCAACACGTTGAAAAGAGGAAGGATAGTGTATCCTTGACAAACTGATCGCATTATACTGAACGATTCTGACAGGCGTCCACTTACTCTGATCTTGAGTAAATGTCACAATACATTGCATCCTCTGAAGACGGCGTCGAAACCAGCCGCCTTCAAGACAGCCACCAAACTTATTGATGGTCAACCTTATCGAAAGCTTTTAGCTGATTACTCAACCTTTTTATGATGTACAGTGTGAGGTAAATGTTGTCAAGGATAGATCTGTATGGCATGGCATATATCTGTGCTTCACCCATCTGAGTATCGACAAGGGCCGACAGTCTTGGCATCTACATTTATCAGAGTTATTGACCTAAAGTTGTTTAAATCATTCCCTTTGCTTGGGTCTTTTCTCAGCAACATCACAATTCTATTCGCAGGACTGGAAATTTTCCCATTTTGCTGCCAGTTGATAAGAGGCCCGTAAACAAGTCTGGTATATGACAATAAAGCTCGTAAAGCAGACCATCCAGCTCCGGTGACTTCTCTATCATGCAATCCATCATCGCTTCGCGTATTTCGTCAACTCTTATTGGTCTTTCCTAGAACTCCACATTCCCAATCGAGAGCTGCAACAGATCATCGAGGTAGGCGGAGAAGTCTACCCTTTCTCCCGTTTACCGTTCGCCCCATAAACTTAAGCAAAGTATTACTGCAAAGACGCTTACATCTGCTTGGAATCGAGTAGCAAATGCCCCACCCGATCCGTAAAAGATTAATTCTGGCTTCACATCCTATTCTCTAAGCACAATCTCTTGAATGATAAATCAGAAAAAGTTTACCAATGTCTGCATGCGCATAAATACACTTTTCTAAATTTATATAATTTTATATTTGTATAATTATATATTTATATAATTATATATATGTAAGATATAAAATCAAAAATATAATATAGACATACTTTTCATCCCATCTTTATTAACATTTCCCAATCTAACTCTTTGTATATTACACCCCTCATGATAAGTTACATCTGTCTTTCTACCATCTCCCTCGCATAAACTTTTATAAACATATTTATATTTAAATTTAAATATAATGATAGATACAGTGGGGGGAAATAAATATTCGTACATGTCAAAATTCTTTATTTAATTTCTAATGAACATAAATGGGATATACCAATACTATATTTGCATACACATGCATAAACTAAGAATATGCAAAAGAAACTAATAAATTATAGTAACTAATGAATTTATATACAATTATAAATATTTAGGGGTGAAAAAAGTATTCGTACAGAATAAATTTATGAGTTTTTATGCCACAAAATACTGTTAAAATAATTTTTTAAAATTTTTTACTAGAACTCTCTCGTTTGTTCCAATAATCTTATCAGTGGTCATTTTTAAGTGTCAAAACGCTAGCTTCTTCATTCAGCACTGAGACAACATAAAGTAGTGTCGTAATAATGGCGAAAAGTAAACAACTCATAAATTCAGTAAAAAAAATTAATTATTGAACAGTGGAAAGCAGGTAAAAGTTACAGGAAAATATCAGAGACCCTTTGTATTCCATTTTCTACCATATCTTCATTTATTCAAAGATATAAAATATCGGGAACTGTTGAAATCAGAATAAGATCCGGTGCACCATGCAAGATTTCCCCTAGATCTTTAAGAAAAACGAAGTGAAGTATCGAAAAAAAACGCCATAATCACCAGAAAGGAGTTGCAAGAAGATTTGTAAGCTTTAGGGACTAGTGTTACACTATGAACAATCAGCAATGAACTTCATAGGAATGAACTGAAGTCATGCTCTCCTAGAAAAACTCCACTGTTGACTAAAAGGCATAGAGATGCCCGTTTAAAATTTGTTTATGGACATAAAGATAAATCTGATACATTCTGGGAAAATGTTTTTTGGACAGACGAGTCGAAAATTGAATTGTTCGGACGAAATTCGCGTAGCCATGTTTGGAGGAAAGATGGCACCACCTATTCGCCGAAAAACACAATTCCTACTGTAAAGTTTGGAGGTGGCAACATCATTGTGTAGGGGTGTTTCTCTGCAAATCGCACTGGCAATTTACATGTGATAGATGGTAGAATGAATGCAGAGATGTACCAAAATATTTTGAACAATAATTTATGGGACTCTGTAGAAAAGCTCCAGCTTTGTGAAGGGTGGGTTTTACAACAGGATAACGACCCTAAGCACACGGCGAAGTCTACCAAAAATGGATTGTCAATCACACTATAGAATTATTAGAATGGTCAAGCCAGTCACTTGACTTGAATCCCATTGAACATTTGTAGCGTTATTTGAAAATTAAAATTCATTCAAGAGCCCCAATGTGCATTCCAGATTTGAAGAAAATTTGTCAAGAAGAATGGGAAAATATTCCTAAAGAAACATGCGAGTCATTGATTAAGAACTACAAGAAGTGATTGGTTGAAGTGGAACTGAATAATGGTTATGCTACGAAGTATTAAATCAGAATTATTAGTCATTTATGTTCTGTACGAATACTTTTTTCACCCCTAAATATTTATATTTGTATATAAATTCATTAGTTACTATAATTTATTAGTTTCTTTTGCATATTCTTAGTTTATGTATATGTATGCAAATATAGTATTGGTATATCCCATTTATGTTCATTAGAAATTAAATAAATAAAGAATTTTGACATGTACGAATATTTATTTTCCCCCACTGTATATTTTTCAAATAAATTTGATGTTTTAGCAGAATTTCTACGTTCAGTATTAGCTAAATTTTAAACGATCAGTTTCTAATCACATGAACTCTGCGTCCTAATAAGTTGTTGTTTACATCTGAAAATTCCTAAACATAGTCCTCAAATAAGTTATTTTATAATTCAAGACCGGAGAATATATTTACTTTTCCTGACGATATCCGGTAATATATCGTTTATTACATCTATAAAAGTTACAATATTGAAGATTCAAACACATTTTCGGATTGAAACATATGTAGAATTCTTTAGGGGATATAATTTGGTTGTTTTGTTGATGCGGTTCCTTTTATACTTGTTCTTATAGGTATATCTTTCTATTTGCATTTTTAATTTGCATTACTTTTCCATTGTGATACAAATAAAATGAACCAAGCATTTATTATATTTTTTCTTCTCCATTTACTTTCATTGACGTTTTAATTTATGACACTGTTTATACATATATATTGAGGAACTTTCTATCAATATATTTGGTTGAACCCATTCGGCATCTGGATTGTTTTTAACAATCCCTTACGGGGATATTACTTCCTCAAATTGTGTGTATATATATATATATATATATATATATATATATATATATATATATATATATACACGAGGGGTGTATGAAAAGTCTTGAGCCTCAAAAAGACATGGTACAAGGCTTCTGATGATTTATTTTTCAACATAGTCCCCCTCGATAGCTGAACACTTTCTCCAGCGGTGCTGAAGCGCCATTATCCCGGTGTAGAAGAACTCTTTTGTTTGGGACTCCAAGAAACTTCATACAGCGTCTATGATGTCATTGTCACTAGCAAAATGACGACCAGCCAGGGCTTTTTTTCATTTTAGGGAATAGATGAAAGTCAGAGGGGGATAAGTCTGGCGATTAAGGCCGATGGGAACAAGTTCATATCCACAATCACGAATTGTTGCCATGGCAACCACTGAGGTGTGGGCTAGAGCATTGTCGTGATGAAAAAGGACTCCTCTAGTGAGCATTCCCGGCCTTTTTACTTTGAATGCTTCTCGGAAACGTTTCAGTAGCTGAGAATAATAGAGCCCTGTCACGGTGTGACCCTTTTCAAGGTAATCGATCATCAAGACACATTGAGAATTTTAAAAAAAACGGACGCCATGACCTTGCCAGTTGAAAGAATGACACTGACCTTCTTTGGGGTAGGTGAAGATGTGTGCTTCCACTGCTTTGATTGTTCTTTGGTTTCAGGCTGGTAGTGATTAACCCATTTTTCGTCCATAGTAATGAAATGAGCAAGAAAATTCTCTTCATCGGCTTCAAACAGTTCCAGATTGCTCGGGGACAAAGTGCACCTGGTGCACTCAGGAATCAAAAGGCGAGAGACCCACCTTGCGGGAACCTTTGAGAACCCAAGTTCTTTCGTAACAATGTTGTCTGCTCTTTCAATTGAGATGCCCAGTCTCTTGGCTATCTGACGACATGATATTCGGCGATCTTGCAGTATCATACCAAGAGAGCAAGGTCAAGGTTGTCCTTGGTGGTTGCAGTTGGAGGTCTCCCTGGTCTGGGATCATCTTCCACACTTTCCTTGCCACGCTTGAATTCATTTACCCAGCGTTTGACTGTTGCATATGAAGGAGCATTGTCTTTTAAGATTCTCACCCTATCTTCATGGATTTCTGAAGGTACTTTATGACAGCACGATACTCAGTTTTCTCCATTTCCTTGTAAATTCGAAGCTTGTTTATTCAAAAATCTGCAACAAAGGAAAAAAATACCAGAATCATGAAAATGAGCAAGAATACTCTGAAAAGACTGTACTTACCAGAAAAAATTGTTTCCGCTATCTAGCAGCCCCTTTTCTTGGTTAGGCACAATACTTTTCATACACCCATCGTGTGTATATGTATGTATATATATTTCGTGTGCAAGATTCTTGATGTGGATACGTGTGTTGAAAGAAATACAATTAAACCTTGGGAGAGGCATTATGCCGGTAATAAACACACGCACTGGTTCAGTCCTTTATTAATTTATACAGTTTTTTGTTAAATTATTTCATTGCACTCTTGCAATCTCTTCAGTAACTTGTCTCTCCACTTCCATTTATTTTGAATGTATGATCTGGCGTTGTTTTGGCGTTGTTTCGAAACTGTTTGGTATGAGCATGTGAGTGTGTGCAAGCTCGTATGTGTGCACGCACTTATGTGTTCGTGCTTATATGTAAGTATGTGCGTCCATATGTGTGTTTGTAACAATTTCGTTTATATCAGATCAGATAGAGACTTTTTAATTAATTTATTTTATTTTATTTTATTTATTTACGTTCATATTCCGCATCATATGTGTGAACAACACATGCAACCATGGGCAATTGTAAGGCCCTCATCTACGTGTATTTGGTGTTTATATATATATATATATATATATATTCAATATTATCTGGGTAATAAGCTTCTATACCCTATGTTTTAATACAGTAGGGTTATTCTTTGATCTGAATAACCATGTGGAACTCTGTATAAATAATTTATGTAAAAATTTATAGTACAAGAAGATGGAACAAACAGCCTCTAATTACAAATTATAATACGTGTTTCTGTGCAGTAGCAACAGCTGCAAGTTGCTGAGTTTTCAGTCTCAAACCATTGCATAAATTATTTTATAAATAATTATATAAACATGATCCAGCAGCAGCTGTACGTCGGCACTTCATCAGGTAGATTGCTTTTAAAACACTGCTGAATCACGTTCAATCTCCTTTTATATATCTTTGCATATTTAGCTTTCTTTCTTTACAGAATAGTACATAGATTCAAGGTGACACAAGTTAAAATACCAAAAGATATGTATATAGTGGCAGTAAAAGTAAAAATACAAATTTCAAAACAATTAGACCAAATTCGTTAAAGGAAGCGAGAAAAAAAAAGACAAATAGACGTATAAATATTTTTGAACAGTTGCAAGAGACATTGCACGTCACTGTGGGGTCTGAAAAGGAAAGAAAGAAATTACATCACCTGGACTGCAAAAATCCGTATAATGCATTCTAAAGTATATAACCTTTACCCGGAAGGGACACTCGAGATAATGTTATGTAAGGATTAACAGGCAGAGATAATTCTCACATGCAACCATAGGCTGAAATGTTCTTTTCTAGAATTTAGAAAAAATATATCAGGCCATCCCGTAAGTTCTGTCCGAATTTTGAATAAAGAAAACAAGTGATCAAATGTTATATTTAATCATCAATGTATTTTCCCTAATTATCTATGACTTCCTTCCATCTATTTACAAGCTCTTTAATCCCATTAATGTAAAACTCTTTTGGTTTCAAAGCGAAGAACTCTGAAATGTCAGTTTCAACCTCCTCCTGTCTTGGAAAAATTATGTCCCCCAAATGATTCTGTAAACTACGAAACAAATGGTAGTCTGAAGGAGCAAGGTCGGGAGAATAAGGTGGATGAGGAATTTTTTTTGCCAATTCTTCAACTAATAATGCAGGATTTTCTCCAAGTAATGCCTCAAGGAGCTTATCATCAAACTCAACTGGACGTCCTGTTCGATCTTCATCTTCAAGGCTGAAATCTCCACTTCTGAATTTTGCAAACCATCTTCTGCAAGTTCTTTCATTCAAGCATTCTTTCCTATAAACTGAGTGCATGTTTCGAGTTGCTTCGGCTGCAGAGTTTCCTTTTTGTACTCATAAAGCATTATGCACCTCAAATGCTCTTTGGATACTTCCATGTTAGAATGGGTTTTAATCAAAGAAATTTTAATTCTATTATTCTGTAATGTAATATTTAATTAGTTTAAATGTACACAAATGCATAAAAAATAATTTTAGATTCCATTAGACATTCTAAAATACTATTAAATTTCATTCAATTAAAAAAAAAAGGTAAAATCGGACATACTTATGGGACGACCTGATATAATGTTTAAAGTGATACTGATATCTTTATTGTCTCGAAAAGATGTTATTTAAAATAAGTTGCTGACTTTTAATAACAAGTTAGTGTTGTTGTTTACATGTACGATATAATGATTACAATAATTAGAAAGTGCCAATGATAATCAAATGATTGTTATGCATCAGTTGCTAGAAAGTACAGATAAAAAGTTCATTTGTAGAGTTTAGAAAAAATTATACAAGGTTCAAAATAATATTGATATTTTTATTGCACCAAAAATGTACATTAAAATAAGTGGACAAGTTAGTATTGTTGTTCACATCTATGATGTAATGATTATAATAATTTGAAAGTACCAACCATAACCATATAACGATTTGAAAGTGTCAGTTATAATCAAATAATGGTTATATGTTATTTGTTAGAAAGTGCAGTTAAAATATTTTCATATAATGAATGACTAGTATATTTAAATAAATACACATTGGTAAGAAACGAAAATTTAGTAAAGTACAAGGAATGTTTGGGAGTAAAAACATTGATCTAAGCTAACGAGAAAACACGAGATTTGCCAATAGTTGGTATGCGTGAAAGTATATGTGGGCATGGATGTAAGTACACATGTATCTGGATTTTGCAGATGTGTGAGTGCATAATTAGGGTTTGTGTAGAGCTTGGAGATAAAAGCAGAAGTAAATATATAGAAAAGACAGTGTGTGTGTGTTGATATATAAATGTGTATATACAAATATGTCTGTATCGGTATGTGTGTGTGTGTGTGTATAAATGGGTAAAGGCGAATAAATACGTTCATGTTAGTTAAGAATCTCATTGACTATCAAAAGGCTTTCTTCTGAACAAAAATAAATGAAATTAAGTTTTTCGAGTAGAGCAAGTAGATATCATTGCTGGGAGTAATGAAAAGGGATCATTTGAAGGAAAACAGTTACTGACAATAAAAATAAAAGATACTTCGAGTCCATTGCCTTAAGACAAAAAAAAAACCTTTACAATAGAATAAAAAGATAAAAAACAGAAAAAGACAGAATGTCAGTTTAGATTTATATTTCTGCATTAATTTGATTTTGGTTTATTTTTTGTTTTCGCTTCTATCAACGAATTTACTCAATTTGTTTTGAAAATTATATTTTTATCTTTACTGCCACTCTATACATAGTTTTGGTATTTTAACTTGTGTCAACTTGAATCTATGAGCTACTCTGTAAAGAAAGAAAGCTAATTATACAAAAGTATATAAAAGAAAGGAGACTGAATGTGATTCAGCAGTACTTTAAAAGCAATCTAGTTGGTTTGGCTACCAGCATTTCAAAAATTAAAGTTTATCGAAAATTTAAAAGTTTGGTACAATAATATATTTTTCCAAGCTGAATTGCTAGAGTTATTTCACTTTTTCCAGAAATAGGTTTTTAAAAAGTTATAGAGGTTTAAAATTTGATCATTTTCACCCAATCAGTAAACAGGATTTGTCATTTTGTGCGTGACTTTTCTATTCTTTTATTCTTTTACTCGTTTCAGTCATTTGACTGCGGTGATGCAGGAGCACAGCATCCTGAAAATAGCACGTGTTGTCAATATTTGTAAACAACATGTGTTTCGTAGTTTGAAGCATTAAATAGATATCTCAATAGATTCAATAGATATCTCAAAAAAAAAAAAACGTTATTTAGCTGTTATTTTTAGCACACCTCACAAACGCCTCGATGACAAAACGAAACGAGTAAACAAGTAGTTCTAAGCATTCAATATGTATTTAATGCAAATGCGATGAGCAACACATTACAATTTTTCCCCGACAAATGGTTTCAATACAGCTTTAACAGAAAGATTTGGAAGAATTAGATAAAAATACTCCGGCAATTTTCTTTCGTGCAAATTAAATGTTTATGTTAATTTAAAAGATTTATCTAAAAAACGTTATTTAGCTGTTATTTTTAGCACACCTCACAACCACCTCAATGACAAAAAAAAATGAGTAAAGAAGTAGTTTTGAGTATTCAATATGCATTTAAAGCAAATGCGATGAACAACACGTTGTAAATTAAATATTAAAAAAAACAAACATTTTGTTGACCAGTTCATAAATTCACATGCTCAATTGGCAACAGACAGGTAAAACAAGTGATTTCAATATATTTGTCAACGCGTGCTTTCTCGCAGACAAAAAAGTTCTCATGTTCCGCTTGTTACTATGGAAACAGCCATGAATGTGTCTGTGGCTTACGATTGGCTGAAATTATCAAAATTTTCAAACTTTAATTGCTAATAACTCTTTTATTTATTGATTTATAGCGAAAAGGATTTTCACATCATTCATTGGCCAATAAAAGTGTATCATTACACTGAGAATGAAATCAATTCGAACAGAATTGATGCTGGTAGCCAAACCGACTTGATCACTTTAAAAGCAACCTACCCGATGAAGTGACGGCGTACATCTGCTGCTGGGTCATGCTTATGTAATCAGTTATAAAGTAATTTATGTAATCGTTTGAGACTGAAAACTCAGAAATTTGCATCTGTCGCCACTGCGCAGAAACAAATACTGTAATTTGTAATTAAAGGCTGTTTATTTCATCTTTTTGTTGTACAAATTATATATATATATATATATATATATGGAAATATTCTCTATGTGGCATGTGTGTTTTCTGTACCTTGTTTATCATTTTGTCCATGTTTTTTTGCAACGTCATGTACCCAGATATGCATCTATATGTACATGCATGTACATATATATGCATATGTTCATATATTATTTGTATGTATATATATATATATATATATATATATATATATATATATAAAGTGTAGTATATTGCCACTTAAGTGTGGCTGACCCCTAGGGGTGGATGTTACTGTTGCTGACCCCTAGGGGTCAGCCACACTTAAGTGGCAATATACTACACTTTATCGTGCAGTTACTGTTAATACTTCATTTAGAGAATTAACATTGCTTATATATATATATATATATATATATATATATATATATATATACAGCTCGCTTCGAGACTATCTGGTGGATGGACCCTGAACGAAGCAACACTGAAAATTATGCCCGGTTACATGTGCAACTGCCCACACTCTGTGCAGTGGAAACACGTGTAGACCGTAATAACCAAAAGAATATGGTGTATGAAATTGTAAAATAAAAGGAAATAAATTTTGAGGATGAACAATTTTCCATATTCTATATCGTTATAATTATTGCTAATATACATTCCAGATAATATTAACATCCGGAGAAGCGAACACGGAATTGTCCATCGGAGGAATTTACAGCGTGAGTAACAACTCGTAACAGTCATAGACGTTAAATACTAATCGATGCAGTTAGCCGTAACCTGTAACATAACTGAGAGCTACCACAGTATCCGCCCGGATAATATATCCCTCTAAATATATATATAGATTGAATGATTGACTGATTAATTGAATGATTGATTGATTGATTGATTGATTAATTGATTGATTGATTGATTTTCTCGGGTGTCTCTCCTCGGAAGATAATATTTGAACGTTAAGATCTGATGACAGGTGCGAGTGGAGGTATGTTTGCATGTGTGTTTGAAAAGGGTGGAGAGATCGGAATATTAACAGAAGGGGATTTGGTTTCCTGGGTGGCACGCTTAAGTTCTACTGTTGTGGGTGTCGTTGTTGCTGTTGCTACTATTGTGTGTGCTGGTGCTGCTGTTGTTGTTCCACTGCCGTTGGGGCAGTGGCATTGACGGCATGAGAGTTTCTTGTCTTCAGCTTTTTGTTGAGGACAGAAAGCTCTAAAGTGACCTTCCGCACCGCATAAGTGAAATCTTGACTCTCTGCCCTCAATCGCAATATGCAGATCCACTCTTTTGGGTCAATGAATTTGGTCTGCGATCTTTTCCACTTCCTCCGGTTTAATCTGGAGGAAGCTTTCCACCGTGGTCCCGGACCAAAATTTCCCCTCCATTCGTTTTATTTTGCGGAGTGTGTCGCTTCCGTTTAAAATAACTCAAGCTACCAACCACCAGATGTCCAACCCAGTTGGAATTCTATGTAGGCACGACGGGTCATTCTCCCTAAATAAGCTAGGTAGAGGGAAAATTCTGTGTTGTATATAGGAGATGTGGAGTATTTCAATACAAGGTCTTCGCTCTTGAAGAGGACACGCCTCGAACTGTTTTGCCCTGGTGACATACTCTACGTCTGCCTATATTTCTTTCAGAACTCATTCCACCTGTGTGTGTGTCGCTACTTCTAGATGTCGAGTTTTAGAACACACACACAGTACTACACTACTGCCTTGGTGCTGCCAAAACTTCGGCTGGGATGGCGATCTGTGCATTTCTCCCGTTCGCCTCTACTAGTTGTTTTGCTTGTGCCAGGCGGTCTTTGTTGCTGTTTACAGAAAGCGCAAGATATTTAGCCGATCGTGCATTATCCCAGTGAAAGATTGCTTGTACCTCACCGCCTATTTTGTCGTCGGCGATATTTTTGTTATTGTTGTTGCCGCTATTGTTATTGCTGTTGGTGTTGTTGTTGCTGCTACTGCTGCTTTTACTGTTGTTGTGTTATTGTTTCTGTCTCTTTTGTTGTTGCTGTTGATGTCGCTGTTGCTTCTGTTGTTAACAATGTTGTCGTAACAATTGTTGTTGTTGTTCTCGAGCTTTTGTTCTTTCATGCTACCTCCTTATTGAAACTTAGTGGTTTCGATGTCATAATACTAATGAGAGGAAAAAAAAAAGGTAGACGAAGCTCAAAATTTTATACAATTATATCCTCTAGGACACAATTCACCGAGTAAAGAAACAGGATCGAATCGATCAATACTTTAGCCATGCCAGTCGTGACTTACAGTTTCAATATCATTAACTGGTCAATTACTGAAATATGTAATCTTGACAGAAAAATACGAAAATTGTTGACAATGCATAGAATGCACCACCCTAGGGCAGATATAGAACGACTTTACCTGCCAAGAGAAGAGGGTGGCCGTGGACTTTCACAACTGGAATTAACAATGAAGATTGCCACAATTGGCCTAGACACCTACCTGAAAAACTCTGATGACTGGATGTTAAAACTTGTCTCAAAGCATGAAAACGAGAAAGCATCATACTCAGTAACAACACAGACAAAGGAATATCTAAGTGAATTCCAAATATAACAAATTCCAGAATTAGACGAACTAGAAACAAGCACAGAAAAAGCTAAGCGTATAAAACCCATGCTAAACTTGGTGCTTTAGATCTTCTTTCTGATAAATGGCAAGAAGAACCTCTCAATGGCAAAAACTCAAAGAGCGCTAATAGTGCCGATGTTGACAAAGCCCTTACCCATCAATGGCTAGTATCTTTTGTCTTAAAATCAGAAACAGAAGGGTTTATCCTAGCAGGCCAAGATTAATGCCTATCTACAAGAAACTACTAGGCCAACATATTAAAGAACGGTAGTAACCCAACATGTCGTGTATGTCAACAACAAAATGAAACCATCGATCATGTTGTCTCCATGTGCAGTCTTGCGCCTACAAAGTATCTCAGCAGGCGTGATAGAGCAGCACAATATATTCACTGGGTAATTTGCAAAAACCTGGACCTGCCCCATGATAAATACTGGTGGGAATACAAACCACCTCCAGTGCTTGAAAATCATTACATCTCACTCCTCTGGATCTTCGCCATTCAAACTGACAGAAAGATAGATGCGAATAGGCCAGACATTTTATTGAAAGACTTCAGACAAGAACCATGCCTCCTCATTGATATGACTGTCCCAGACCTGTCAAGACCTACCAAAAACTGAGCAAGTATAAAGATCTTGAAATAGAAATTAGCAAAATGTGGAACCTCAAGACTAAAACAATACCTGTTGTCATAGGAGCTCTAAGAATGATAGCAAAATGGGCTGATTGCTACTTAGCTCAGATACCAGGAAACCCCAAAATGGCAAAAATTCAAAATATAGTGCTCATGGGAACTGCCCATATCTTACGTAAAACACTGTCTATATAATCTCAAATTTTAAAACAAACTCATACTTTTCTTATGTTTTCTTTAACAATATTATGTGCAAAACCAAATGTATGACACCCTAGGCATAACACCAACATGAACTTCTAACTTGTTGTCTCTTGAGGTATCTGGGTGAGACTTGGAGCCAACTTGTACAAAATACAAAGCAAAAGTCAAACATATGATAATAATAATAATAATAATAATAATAATAATAATAATAATAATAATAATAATAATAATAATGATAATACTCTCTAATTTTAGTACAGTGCCTGTAAATTTGGTGGGAAATAGTCACTCGATAATATATATCTTAGTATATGACTAGTACTTTATTTTTATCGACTCCAGTGGTATGAAAAGTAACGTCTACCCGGCTGAAATTGAACTCCAAGCACACAATGTTGACGCTCTAACGATTCTACCAGAGACTTTAGAATGTTATGAGTACCGTTTCTCTTCTCTAAATATACAGTATTGTTTAAATGCATTATTATTTTTTACCGAAAGCCGTTTGTATCGAGATGAGTCTCTATTTGCACCAAGTCGTGTCTCCTGATTATTTATTTTATCTTACAATCGCTAATGTCTTCCATACAGGTGTGAAAGTCATAACATTCAATTTCGCCATCTTATTTCATCGGAACCGTTATAACAATATTTCAACCGTTACGTAGGAACATTAAGCTCTGTGTAGAATGTATTTGTTACAACTTCAAACTTAATACTGTGAGTGGGAATTACTTGAAACCCTTGAATTATCAGTGGAACTTAACCCTTGTAATTTGTACACACACACACACACACACACACCACACCACACATACACACACACATTTGTTGTTATCTTTTCTCTCAAATAGCAGCCGTGCCTCTGAAGATGAGCCAACAGCAGCAGTATTAGTTGACGAAGCAGCTTTCCGACAGAATGTATATTTTCAAATAGTGTTTCAAGTTCTTTCCATTTCAACAAGATTGAGTTCTAAGCAGTCAGCCGTTACAAGATGATGTATTCAACCGCGATCGAAATACGCCATAGATTGATTACAAGACATTGCTAATGATCCTTGCTATTTGAATAAACTAACACAATCTCTTTGGTCATCTGTTAAATGGTCACCTATTATCTTCAGATCTATGATCAATTTCTTTATCGGTCTCCATATTTATCATCACCATCGTCGTCATCGTCATTGTCGTGCCGGTACCACCATCAATACCATCGCAAAATGTAGCAATAGCAAAGGAGCTATTTTTCTCACGCTTATTTTCATTTCTGTATCGTCCAACTACGTATGATTTACGCTTGAATGAAAGAGAAACCAGATTCGCGATAGCATCTCTTATAACCTAGTCTAAATCTTGATAAGGACATTCTTCGGCTTTGTTAAAGTTCTTGCCCAATGTACGAACTATTATATTAATTTCTAGTTAATATTAACTAATTAATAATCTAAAACAACAGCTGAATTTATTATGTGTGTGTGTGTATGTGTGTTTGTGCGAGTGAGTGAGTGTGTGCGTGTACGTGTGTGTGTGTGTGTGTGTTTGTAAGCTACATTAAGGATGGATAATAATAATAATAATAATAATAATAATAATAATAATAATAATAATAATAATGATAATACTTTCTAATTTTAGTACAGTGCCTGTAAATTTGGTGGGAAATAGTCACTCGATAATATATATCTTAGTATATGACTAGTACTTTATTTTTATCGACTCCAGTGGTATGAAAGGTAACGTCTACCCGGCTGAAATTGAACTCCAAGCACACAATGTTGACGCTCTAACGATTCTACCAGAGACTTTAGAAAAGAAAAACACTACTTGTAGTCTATCAAACATTAAATTCTGTGACAACTTCATAGTGTTAAAGTTCTTAAGATAGCGAAGAGAAAGAAAAGAAATGTAGAAAACTATATGCGCGCGCACACACACACACACACACGAGGTTAAGTCAAAAATTATACGTAGTCTTGTTTCTGTAATTTATTAAAACAAAACCAAGGGTTGAATAATTACATCATTTTTCGACATAGTTCCTTTCCTTTTCGATGTTCTTCTTCCAGCGGCTCGCAAGTTTGCTTTTTACGCCGGAGAAAGTTTTCGGCTGTTCAAGCAGCCATTTATGCACCGCTTCCTGTGCTTCTTCGTCCGTAGCAAATCGATGACCTCATAAAGGAAGTTTGAGCGATTCAAAGAGGTAATAGTTTGAAAAGACGAGATCTGGATTGTATGAGGGTGTTCCGGCAACTCAAAACCTAGTTTTTCAATGGTTTCAACGATGTGGGCGACTATCGTGTATTGTTGTGCAACAATAACACTTGATTTCACAATTGAACTCGGTGTCTAATGCGAATAACTGCTTTCAGTTTGTTGGTCAACATTTCACTGTAGCCAACACTGATAACTGTAGACCCTCTTTTCCAGGTATTGTTCCTGTATAGGCCCTTTTGCATCCCCAAACCCCATTAGAATCACTTTTACTGCAAAAGATTGAGTCTTGAATTTCTTTTTCACTGGCGACATTGGGTATTTCCACTCAATGTTCTGCCTTTTGGATTCTAGCCCAAAGTGAAGAGCCCAGATCTCCTTTCCTGTGACTATTCTCTCCAAAAAAAATTGACCTTCATGGTTGTAGCGGTCGAATAAGCATTGACAGAGCACATGATTGCGCTTATGCTCTTAGTTAAGCTCTCTTGGCACCCAGCTTGCACAGACTTTACAGAAGCGAAGCCTGTCATGGATGATTTCGTATGCAGAACCATGACTAATTTGCAGAGAACATGCCAACTCATCGATGGCCACTCACCGGTTCGCCAGAACTATCTCTCGAACTTGTTGAATTTTCAGTGGTGGAGGCTGATGGGTGTCTTGCTCCCTTTTCGCACATCAGGCTTTTCCAGTTATTTTAAAACTTTTTTGATCCACCCATAAGCGCTTATAGGCAGTAGAGCGCTGTCTCCGTATTGCAAGCTTGCGATGAACTTCAACTCCTGGCACATCTTCTGAACAAAGAAATTGGATCATTAATCTCTGCTCTTCCTTGGTGCACACTGCCAGTTAAACGGTCGTATTTATTCTTTAACACAAGAAAGAAAACTGGAAATATCACGGTCAAACCTCGGTTATATAACCACAAGGTTACCTCTTTTTAGCACGGGAGCGTTGAAGGCATTGCAGCCAACCTAAATAATGTTTTGGCGGAAGTGCAGATAATGTTTGACTTCCCCTAGGATGCATGTATGTATTTTATAGATAGATAGATAGATACGTATACATATACACGCACACACACACATACTCACGCACATGTATCCATCTATGCATCATACTTGATTAGGTACATTGTTTATAGGCCAGTTACTGTGGTATTTGTCCAGAAATAACAACTCTTATGAATGTACGGTTTTAAAAAACAAATATCGAAGGAAAACAAAAATTCATCCTATCAGCGACCAGCGAGAGCGTCAGGTATGTTTTATTCGCTGTTGCAGAGACGACAAACTCATCTAAACATGTGGCTGGCCACACATACACACCATTGAAAAGTCCCCCCCCAAGTCCTGGGGTCGATTTGCTTGACTAAAGGCGGTGCTCCAGCATGGCCGCAGTCAAATGACTGAAACAATTAAAAGAGTAAAAGAGACATGAAGTATATGATAAAAATCCCTCATAGTAAGGGCATGGTACATAGGGAAAATCCTTCCAAAATCTCTAACTAATGTTCGCTTTAGTTAGAGTTTCTCGCGACTCTAAAAGACAGAACTATCTTTGTCAATTTGTCACTCTTATACATAAAATGTACGGAGGCGGTGCAGTAATTCTGCTCTACTTTAACCTTCGGTGGTACGTGTTTCGTTGAAGAGTTAAGGCCCAGTCCTAAAAGCTTTCATTTCCGATTTACACACTACTTGTTTCAACGGACACTAGATGTAAGAAAACTACCTAGCTCTCCCCTTCGTGACGAGTCAATTTTTAGTATGATGGCAGAAATGTCCTTCTCGGGAAATTAGCCCCTTGACACAAACCCAGAGAAGGTAATCTGCTGACATTCAATCAGTGGAGGACAGTTTCGTCTTTCTACGTTTCAGATACGCTGATTGTACTAAAATACTTGTAAAGCTTATCTTAAGTCATCAGCTTGTAAATTATTCATAATGCTGATCTGCAACTCCTGGAAAGCTGTTCAGAATATCGTCATCGATGTCCCGAACTATTCTTACTCCGACACTGTCGCTTATACTCTTGCTTTCCACTCATCACCTATTGATCAGAAAAGAGTGAACGTTCAACCGACCTCATTGTGCAACTGGTAGAGAGCTCTGAACGGCTGGCACACTCCTGACCGCAAGTGCCTTTTCTTAATCTACACTTGACCGGGAATGAAGCACTGCTACACTTTCAAATGACGACCACGCCTGGTACCGTTTGCGAATCCATAAAAGACACAGCTTCAGTGCATCAACAGACATCTCGAAACCGCTGTGGGATGCACATTAATAAATGAGACCCCGCTGTCTTGAAAAGGAATAGAATGCGGATCTAGTTCAAAACGGGGGCGCCATTATTTTCTTAACGAAACACTTTGAAACTTGGGACACTGGTAGAATGTGTCATATAAAACATTTTTTTCTCTTAGTCTTCTTAAGAAAAATTATTATATTGCAACTTATTTCATGTTAAAGCTGTCGTATTTCTGTAATTTCAACCAATGACTGACGTCCATTCAGCCGAATACAGTAAGTGCTGACTACGTAAACAAACGATTCTCAAACGATTCTGGCGGTGATAAAATTATTATTTCCTTGTCAAAAAATGGCTGAAGCATATTGGCAGTAGCTAATAAACCTTTCTATTATAGGCACAAGGCCTGGTTTTTGAGGGAAGAGTTAGGGTTAGGGTTAGAGCAAATGTTGTACACATACAGTTCAGGTAGATGTTAACGAAATTATATTAAAAATAAAACGAAGGAAAACGAACACACGTGTGTTGCCTCTCTGCAAAATGTCAGACGTAATGGAGATTAAATACGCTTTACACCGCTTAAACTGCCAAAGGAGTAACGATAAACAGCTGAATACTTGTCAGTGATTGGTTGAAATTATCGAAATAAGACAATTTTTTACATGAAATAACTTCGAATACAAAAATTTTTTTCTGTTCTATAACACAAAATAGATAAGTATACGAAGTTTGAAAGTCTTTCGGTACCAAAAACACTACGTAAAACATTAATGAAAACTGGTGCCCCCGTTTTGAATTAGATCCTAGAATGCTTTAGATAATGCCATTCTAAAAGGACGGGATGGTCACGCAGGAACGCCTTTGATCATAGGTCTGCACGATCAGGATTTAACCTAAGATGAAACAGTAACAAGTAGTACGTTGAATGTAAATAGTGTAAATAATGTAAATAAAATAGTACGTTTGTCATAACATCGATCACCAACCGTCTGTCGCTTTTCTCCCATACCGCCACCATCGCTACCGCCAACACCCCGCCAACAACAATAACAAAACCACCGCCACCACCAGACTTTTACAACAGCGTTACACTGTTTAACAGCATAAGACTGACTCGGCGCCGGTTATTCACCACATCCGTAATCCGATCACTTCATTTAATCTGTTTATTTATTTATATATTTATTGTTTAGTGATTTGTGTTGTTTTCTCTCAGTTACTTGCTGCAGTGTGGCACAATGCGAAGATTCTGTTTTGCCCTTTGACTTAATAAAACATCATCATCACCACGTCATAACTACATTAAACCATCCCTAGCGTAACACATTCCACCCTAGACATCGATGCACCCAAATATTCCACATAACACTTTCTATTCACAGCGCTGCCTATGATTTCTCCTACGGTTAACATTATCTTCCTGCTTATCTCTTCACTTGTTCTTAATTGTTCTGCACCGAGATGAAGTTGAACAATCACTCTTAACAATAACAGCAACAACAACTACTACTACTGCTACCACTACTACTACTACTACTACTACTACTACTACTACTACTACTACTACTGCTGCTAGCATCATTATCCCCACAACTACCATCACTTATAATAATAATAATAATAATAATAATAATAATAATAATAATAATAATAATCCTTTCTACTATAGGTACAAAGCCTGGAATTTGGGGGGTAGTCGATTACATCGACCCCAGGACTTATGAAAGGTAAAGTCGACCACGGCGGAATTTGAACTCAGAACGTGAAGATAGACGAAATGCAATAATAATAATAATAATGGTTTCAAATTTTGGCACAAGGCCAGCAATTTCAGGGGAGGGAAACAGTCGATTACACCGACCCCAGTACTCGACTGGTACTTTATTTTATCGACCCCGAAAAGTTAAAAGGCAAAATTGATCCCGGCGGAATTTAAACTTAAAATGTAAAGAATAAGAAAAAAATACCGCAAAGATTTTTTTTTTTTTTTTTTTTTTCAATTCTGTTGGTCAAACACGCCAGGAAGATGTCTCTAAAATGCTAACGGTGCTACTACTGCTAATTCTTGGTAGATTCCGATCATTTGGGGAACTACCATTAATAACTGTTGCAGTAGAGATAGTAGATCTAGCTTAGTATTTGAGGTGCTCTTGTTGGTAGCGGTAGTGACTTTGCTGTGAGATGAGGAAGGGAGGGAAGGGGCTAGGTTTAAGACATAGGTTATGTTGTTGTTGTTGTTGTTAGTGCTGTGTTAAGACAGCTGGCAAGATGATGATGATGATGGTGATGATGATGATGACAACGACGACGACGATGATTGCAATGCTATCGAGGTTATAAACCGATGTCCCACACACACATACACACAGATGATGTCGTCGATGATAATGATGATGGTGACGACGATGATTGCATGCTATCGGGGTTCTAAAACTAATCTCTCTCTCTCTCGCACACACACACACAGGGATGAAATTTTTTAAAAAAAGGCATTAAGTATTAGCGTTTTCATCCCTTGACTAACGGTAAGTGGTTTCTATCAAACAATGGGTAATTAGCCTTTTTATTAGCTTCATTAAACCATTTCTCGGGAGATTATCGACTCGGTTTAAATGACGAAAGAAAAACAAACGCACAAACGGTAATCGAAGTGTGACTGCGGGAGTTGATTGGGTCGAAGAAATGGGAAAACTATCAAATATAGTCAGGTTAGTTATACGTATACAACACACACACACACACACACACACACACACACAGATAAAAACGCTCAGACAAACACTCGGAAGTGTCGCAGTAAACAAAAATCTGCAGCGGAAGTCGACAATGGGCTATCGACGATGTTGTTTTGGTGTTGTCGCTGTTGTTGTTATTGCATAGTTCTAGCTTAACCCTAATGGTGCACACCAATGGTCAAAGGCATTCCAGCCGTGACCATCATATCATGTCTTTTTAAGTATATGTAGGGCAACATTACCCTATGCATTCTTTACTTGAGACGGTAGTGTGTGATCTGAGAGAAATTTAGCAGCTATTTTTAGCAAATCGAATGACCATGTAAGACAGTCTTACATTTAGATTGCTGCCGCATGTAATTGATTTTGTTGCTGTTGTTTTGGTTGTTGATGATGATGTTGGTGGTGGTGGTGATGGTTGTGGCGACGAGGGTGGTGATAACGATGATGGTAGTGGTGATGACGACGATGATGATGATAATGGCATTGCTTTTATCTGCAGAGCGCCAGGTGAAATACCTTACAGCATGCTGTTACGGTTACATTCTCTATAATTCCTGCTTTCGTGCGGGTAGATAAAGTATCTCATGTACTGCGTTCGATATCATCGATTATATGTGGCTTTGTGCCTATGTTAAAAATCATTACTGTTGAAACAACAGCTTCCAGAAACAAAAAATTGTCAATGGTGGACCAAGCGCTGCTATGCACCTCCCGCAGTCATATTTCGATTACCGTCCGAGGAAGACATACACCTGTCAAAACAGGTTTTTCTTCTAAAATCTTCGGTTTTGCGCTTATATTACTGTTGTTCTTGTTAATATCATTGCTGTTCTGGAGTGTCGTGATGGGTAGAATATATATTATTTAGAGTATTCCGTCGTATACGATGACGGGTGTTCCAGCTGACTCTATCAACGGAACAGCTTGCTCGTGAAATTAACGTGCTAGTGGCTGAGCACTCCACAGACACGTATACCCTTAACGTAGTTCTCAGGGAGATACTGTGTGACAAGGCTGGCCATTCGAAATACAGGTACTACTCATTTTTGCCAGCTGAGTGGACTGGAGCAACGTGAAATAAAGTATCTTGCTCAAGGACACAACACATCGCCGAGAATTGAACTCACGATCGTGAGCCGAATGCCCTAGTCACGTGCCACGTGCATTTAAAAACACAAAAACTGATTCACTTGAACTTTTAAATTTAACTTGTCAAAATTTTTTCGTCGCTTTGATACCGCGACCTGTTCACTGACAAAATTCCATGCTGCATCTCATACATATATATATATATATATATATATATATATATATATATATATATATATATATATATAAATATAGGGTCCGGGTTCAGTCCCACTGTGTGGCACCTTGGGCGAGTCTTTTCTACTATAGCTTTGGGCCAACTCGAGCTTTGTGAGTGAATTTGGTAGACGGAAACTGAAAGAAGCCTGATATGTGTGTGTGAGGGTGCATGGCTTAATGGTTAGGGTGTTGCACTCAATATCTAGTGATCGTGATTTCTATTCCTAGACTGAGTTATGTGTTGTGTTCTTGAGCAAACACTTCATCTTACGTTGCTCTGCGTTCACTTCGATACCTAACGCGTGATGCACTGTGCGCCTGTTCAGACAACGTCGACTGGATGGAGGCAGTGAGCTAATGTACAGCACATACAAAATATTTGTGCAGGTCGTTCGGCAAAGGCTGAACACTCAGACATCGTCTTCGACGGGAGAGTCCATCATAAAACATATATATATACAGGGTGTGTAAGATATTTGAGAACAGATTTCTGTTTATAAAAAAAAAAAACACAAATGTATAATAACATAACTTTATTTATCAAAAAATGCTATGAGGATAAAAATAAAACTTCTTTTCTATAATGTTATTCAACAAAGGCACCTTCAGCTTCAACAACTGCTTCTATATGAGACCTAAATCATCTACATGCTCAAATCAAGTGGTCCTGGTTCATTTTGGACATTACTCTGACTATGGCAGCTTTCAAAGAATCTGTGGTGTTATGGGCGTGTCCATTGACTTCTCTCTCAACAATACTCCACATGTAATAGTTCAATGGATTGAGATCTGGGAAATTCTTTTCTACTCTAGGCACAAGGCCCGAAATTTTGGGGGAGGGGTCCAGTCGATTAGATCGACCCAGGACGCAACTGGTACTTTATTTATCGACCCCGAAAGGATGAAAGGCAAAGTCGACCTTGGCGGAATTTGAACTCAACTTAAAGATAGACGAAATACCACTAAGCATTTCGCCCGGCGTGCTAACGTTTATTATTTCTTTATTGCCCACAAGGGGCTAAACATAGAGGGTACAGACAAAGGGATTAAGTCGATTACATTGACCCCAGTGCGTAACTGGTACTTAATTTATCGACCCCGAAAGGATGAAAGGCAAAGTCGACCTCGGCGGAATTTGAACTGTTGGTAACATCAACCCACTGTATTCATATTCCTTTGCTGCATAACTTCCAAGGGTCTAGTTATCATTTTGCTGCATCAGGAAACTTCTGTATTACATATTATTGATCAACATATGTAGAGTAATTCTATGCCACTAATATAATTGGTATCCAAATATATTGATGATGGTCTACGTCTGCAACAGGTTTTCATTAGCGTTCAATTTTCTTAAATGCGCCGGTATTGTATACCACGTGTGTAGTGCTGTCCAAGATATTTCAAAAACAACGCCATGATTTCGATTTTTTTTTTTTTATGTAATCAAGCCAATCTTTTGTCATAATCTGAAGTTAAGCTTTTATTCAACTCCTGTATAACTGGACTGATAACGTCATGCCGCGACCACAGACAAAATAATATATGCAATGATAGGGATGATGATCATGTAATTATCGGTTTCAATTTTTGGCGCAAGGCCAGCAATTTCGGGAGGGGAGGTGAGTCGATTCCATTGACCCCGGTATTCGACTGGTACGTATTTTATCAACCCTGAAACAATGAAAGGCAAAGTCGACCTCGACGGAATTTAAACTCAGAACGTAAAGACGGAAGAAATGCCGCTAAGTATTTTGCCCGACTCGGTAACGATTGTGCTAGCTCGTCACCTTTGATCATGTAATTATTACATGACACTACCTGCGAATATGTATATATGTATGTGGGAATTGGAAGGGTTTACACCTCACACTAAACAATGCTTTTATCTCGGTTCGGGTACCTGCAAACTAGTCTTTCTTCTCTTTCCTCCAACCTCAGACGATGGACAAAGTCTGATACCCTACCTTCTACTCCACTCCACGCCTATTGACTGAGTGTTAGCGACGTAAGCCATCTCCGAGTATTCTCGGATTCTAGAATTTACTCCAGCTCTAAATTTACCTCAGCTATATAGGTCTCTGTATATTACAGAAAGTGTATCAGCTTGCAGAGCAAGCCGAACGTTGATACATAAGTATCTTGATGAGTTGAGAAAGAGAGTCTGTACTTTACCCATTTCTTTTGTCTGTTCTTCCATGTCTGCGAAAGTTTGAAGAAAACTCACCAGAATTTTCCACATGTGTATGGCGGCAGATCATTCTAGATAGAATACTAAAGAGTAGAGATATAATTTCCGGAGTCGTTCTTTGAAACTCAGCTTCATCTACGAGATGAACGAAGCTGTGAGTAAGGTATCAATATCAATGTTGGGCTCTTTATAATAAAAATAAAATTATCTGTACTCAGTATTGAGCTTTTAAAATGATGTTGCATCCACAGACAATAGTTGAGATTGAGTTGAGAGCTTTCAAATGTTGAGTCTTTTTTTTTTCATTTTTTCTTTCTTTTTAGTATGTTGGGTGTGTGTTTGATAGATAGAACATTTCGGCAGATATGTTGAACGTTGTTATTACAATTTATCTATTGTGAATGACATTTAGGTCTTGCTGCGATACATGTTTGCATTTGTTTCGATTTCAGCTTCAATTAAAATCTTTATAGCTGTTTACTGTGGCTGGTTGTACATGATACTCTATGTCTGACAACATCGTAAGAAATAAAAAGGAACTCAGGATGGTGTTTGTGGTACCTTCACATATTTCCACAGGTTTTTGGTATTGTTACAAAGTTTCTGTTTATCTCAAAGGTATTTTTTCTTCTAAATATAATTATCTGTAGCAATTTTGAAAGATGGGATATAAGTGACAGTCTGTTGCAGGGGCGGACTGAGTATTATGGACCCTCGGGCATAACTGTTTACCGGGCGCCTTTGAACGTGTGTTTTAGTAGAATTAACAGAGCCCGATTGACCGACGGCTCAGTTTATCTGTGTCCTACTGTTGCATTTATGGAGTCCTTAGAATATTGAATAGTATAGTTTGCGATCGACTCTGCGCTCAGAGTTCAAATCCTGCCTTTCATCCATTTAGCGTCGATAAAATAAATTATCTATCACGTACTGTATTCGACAGTTCGCCTGATTCCCACCCCCAGATTTTTGGCCTTGTGCCTATGCCAAAAACAACAAAATGAATCGTTATTATTGCTGCTTTCAACATTTTTGGTAATCGTCCAGCGTCTAAATATTTGATAAAAAAAAAACTATTTAAGGGGATTAACAAAGTTGTCTTTCCAAGATTTTAAGAAATTTTGTAGGTCAACCGGCTCAGTAGCCAAACTATTTAGTCTATTTTCTAATTCATCTTAATCAATATATTGTAATTTTCTGAGATATTAATTTATCTGCTAATCTTTGGTACAAATGTAAATCTTTTCAGTATTTTCTTTATAGTTTTGTCTTACATTGCTCGCCCTATTTTTATTTGTTTATTCAAACGCGTGGAAATTTAAGTGGGGATGTTTAGAATTTTATTCCCTTTCAAGTTTACGTTTTTTGAACTCATATCGCCTTTTATCCGTATCGTTCTTTGCTCAGTTTGCTTTGTGTTTTATTTATTTCTATACTATGTCGAAGTAAAATATTTGTAAATGGAATACTTGCTGTCAGCATGTAGAAGCAGCGACACCTGAGACGCTGGACAAAAACGTGAAGAAGGCTTCCCAGATATGCCTTTCAGTCACTAGCCTAGCTAGAGTGTGTGCCGCTCCCGTGCCCCCACAAAAACACTTATTGCTTACAGCAGACCCAAAAGTGGTACCACCTCCATAAAAGTGCCGCCCCCACCTCTAGCTACACTAGTGCTTTCAGTTCCCAAAATACCGCTGCTTCCAGTCAGATTTTATTTTATCATGTACAGTAATCCCTCGTCAATCGCGAGTGTTCACGTTCCAAAACCTCCCACAGAAATGACTGAAATCTAAAAAAATATAAATACCTATCGGCCGCAGAAAACCGTGATATACTGAGGAGTCCGCGATAAGTGAACCGCGATATGGCGAGGGATTACTGTATTTAGAAACGTGAAGTCCTCTTGAAGTAACCAATGTTACTATTGCGACACACCGTTCTCTCTACAGCGTCAACCGTATATAAGTCTGCTCTGCAGCATGTAGTATAACTAACCTATACATGTAATTGTCCCTAACACAGGATTAGATGAAACAATAGAGAAACATTATAATCAAATGTTTAGTATTTTATTTGACCTGAAATCTATCGTCAGATCTTTTTGTTGTTATAAAGATACTTCGATCAGTTGAACGTTGATTTCTAAAGGCGGGTGGGTTTTTTTAACTTTTACTTGTTTCAGTCATTTGACTGCGGCCATACTGGAGCACCGTCTTTAGTTGAGCAAATCGATCCCAGGAATTATTCTTTGTAAGCCTAGTACTTATTCTATCAGTCGCTTTAGCCGCACCGCTAAGTTACTGGGGCGTAAACACACCAACATCGGTGTCAAGCGACGGTGGTGTGTACAAACAGAAACACAAAGACACACACACACACATACATATATATGTTGGGCTTCTTTCAGTTTCCGTCTAACAAATCCACTCAAGGCTTTGGTCGGCCCGAGGCTATAGTAGAAGACACTAGCCCAAAGTTTCACACAGTGGGACTGAACCCGGAACCATGTGGTTGGTAAGCAAGCTTCTTACCACACAGCCACTCCTGCGCCTATATCACAGCCACTCCTGTAGACAAAAATATTTTAAAACTAGTGTACGTAATTTATTCACGATTCTTGGTACTTGTTGCTAGTATAACATAGAGCATAATTGATTGTGGAAGGCATAATCGGCAGACTGCCGATATTTATTAACATACGATTCAAATTCTGCTTTTATAGACTTTACCGTTCGTCGTTTCAGGGTCGACACTAGTCGAGTACTGGAGATGATTTCATCGCTTGTATCTTATCATATTATATTATATTATATTATATTATGTGGAGAGCGAGACTGCGATGTGGTTTCAGTTCCTGGTTGAAAACATTAACTTCGTCTCGCTATTACCCTTGGTTAAATTATGAACGTCTTGTTGTCCAATTTATCCATCATGAATGTATATGGTTTCACTCTACATTAAAAAAAAATCGATGCTTGTATATCGATTTGTGGTTAAAGATATGTACCTTCATATACGTTTCGTGAGAAACGTATGACCTTGGAAAAGAACAACTGTCACATCTTACTCCACTGAAAGACGAGCCTTGTGTGCCTCGTCAAATAGAAAGTATTATATCTTTTAAATTAAAGTGCATCTAGAGCTGTTCATGTCTTACAGATTTCATAAATCTGAAGTTTATGTTGTATGACTTTTAGTTTAAGCAAGCCTGGATGCCCTTACTTTGGATAATATAAAACATGTGATATAAATTATTTAGTTCTTTATGATGTTAAGCGAAGCAATGTTCTTACACCCGCTTCAATATACCCGAAATGTTTCTCCCGTATATCTCTGACTAATTTGTATGACATTATCCAACACGACACTTAACATATGTTATTTGTTCCCCTCGAGAACCATATCTTTCTGTCTCTGACTTTAATCAACCGTAAGACAGCATTTCTTCAGACAGGCGCCCTAAACGAACAGTAAATAGTCATCTCACTACATTTATGTTGATTGTGCTCTCGCATAAAAAGTGGTACATAATTTTATTTCCTGCTTCTGAAAACATTGTTGTGATATAGGAATCGATTATTTATTTATTTATTTAGTCATTCATTCAAGCGAACGGCGTTTAATAGATGTCAGACTTCCAACTGAACGAATCAGAAAAACAGTTTCAATTCTCCATTGTTATTTCATTTCAACTATCATCGCTTTCTTTTGATGTGCTTCATATTTACGTCGAGAACCATTTAATTATCAATTAATCAAAACTGTATTGTTCAAACTGTCATTTACATTACTGGCCTTGTCGTAATATTGGCTGTGGTTTTAAGATACTGTACTATAGGACTTGTTCATAGACTACCATACTGCACTTTTCTTTATAAGCTATCGTACTTCAACTCAAAGGTTTTGTATTATTATGTTTGTCAACACTGGCCAGAGTCAATAAATTAAAGCACCAGTCAACTCTTAGAGGGGGGTCGATTTCATTGGCGTCTTTCATCCATTTCGAACGAATTTTCTTAATGCTTTGAGAATATGTCAGGAATGGGTATTATTTGCTTTGAAGAATATTGCATCCAATGCAAGTCGGATATAGAAGAAAACACTCTCGGTATCATGTGGTAGTTGATGGTATGATTGCAGAATCGTTACAGCCTTAGTCAAAATGCTAGCTGATGTTTTATTATAGTCTTTTCAAATTCTGAGTTCAAATCTCATTAAGGCCAGCATTGTATTTCCCCCTTCCGAGTCAACTGGGATCGATTTATATTCTTATAATGCATTCTCGATGTGAATGAATAACAGCAGATGACAATTGTAATATATCTATAGCCCAACGCTGCAATGAGAATCAGCATTGTTTAGTTGACTAGTGTTTCGTTAGCTCTGACAGCTGAACTCATTTCACACCATAATTCCAATGAAGCAAGCAGTACTAGCATACTTAATATGATGAGTACGATAACATTAATCAAGGCTATGTGTATCGAAAATAAAGTTATGGCTTGGACAGTTTCCCCTATTACACTGCATAAAGATGGAGTTTTCAAAAGTGATCCAAGAAGATAGTGTGCTATGGGGCAATCATTTTAATAAGAGTGTTTGTAATTCTATAATTCTTAAAGTGCAATTTCAATGAATCAATAACAATCACCGCCTTTCTTTTCATTTAAATTAAATTATAATTACTTTCTATCTTCATACTGCAGCAATCTAATCTTTCAGCCTGACTTTAAATATATCCATCACCTTCACAGCTGCTTTATATCCGATCAATCACTATTTTCAGTTGAACCCAATCTTAAATTAAATCTTAAAGGAATACCAGTGACTATACTTCCACCGCCATTATCTCAAAATTAACTTTGTTCCTCGCCGTGGAAATTATTATTAATTCTAGAATAACGAGATGTACTTCTGACTAATGAGTTGCGGGTTTTCATTCTACATTCTTTTTAAAGACTTAATGAGCCGGGAGCTGCTGCTGTGCCCTAGATAGTCCGTTCGTCTTCAAGGCCGGTAAAATTAAGTCAACCGCTGCAGACAAAAACTTAGATGATAAGGGGATTCCAGATGGTTGGCTTTCTAAGGTGGAAGGAATGGGTATAGTGATTGGTACCGAGCCAAGAACGGCTTTTTACATGATTATTTCTTTCGGTGGTGTCTAGTACTTTGACGAATATACAAACCGATTGACTGTTTAATCAACACATTAAACAAACGATCGATTGGTTAGATGGATAGATAGATATTTAAGCAATTAACTAATAACAATGAAGTGGAGTTGAACATATGCGTGTTGTACTAATATTAGTGTAGGGATTTTCCCAAAACAAAATTTATATCTTCTTCCACGTCCATAGTTAATCGATGATGATCGATTATTTCACTATCTGCAATTATATATATATATATATATATATATATATATATATATATATATATATATATATATATATATATATATATAATACAAAGAATATATATACATGTATACACACATATATGTACATACTTACATCTACATGTGTATATATATGCATATCAGGGTACAGGACGTTAGAACAATGAACTACAGACAACGGAACGAACACATAGGAACGGAAAGCCACTTGGAATATCCCTTCATCAGCTGTCTATTCTAACTAGACGTTTCGAAGATAAGACATATATATATATATATATATATATATATATATATATATATATATATATATATATATATATATATATATATATATATGCATACATACATACATACAGTCGTGTGTCGATAAGCCAGCTGGAGGAGATGTCCTCCTGGGGCTAAAAGCAACAGTAACATCCACCCCTAGGGGTCAGCCACACTTAAGTGGCAATATACTACACTTTATCGTATATATATATATATATATATATATATATATATATATATATATATATATATATATATATATGTGTATATATATATATACACATACACGAATATATATATATTTACATACGAATATATTGCTCTTCATAGATATCAGCCTCTCAAAGTTACCATCTGAAAGGGTGGCTCTCATGGCCCTCAAAATATATTTGCCTATAAAGAATAGGTGCTCAAATACGGCACTGGATGGAATGGCGGTGGTATACTTGGTGAACAGGTCGATCATGATCTGCTCACTCAAAAAGGCGACTTCAGTCAGGACGTCCTTCGAGGCAGCCTCCAGCTAGGTGGTCACCAGGTTCTGTGCCTTGGACTTCCTCTCCTTATATTATATGGTTTGACCCTCTCTTCAAACTGGATGACATGCGCCGGGTGTTTCCTCTTCACATGTAAATTCAAGTTGTAGAGGCTAGCCGCTTCCCTTGACGGTGGTTTCCTTGGGCTGGCCCATGATGCACCGGAAGTACAGGATTTTGG
The DNA here is from genome assembly GCF_046866305.1 of Octopus bimaculoides. Classification (NCBI taxonomy): domain Eukaryota; kingdom Metazoa; phylum Mollusca; class Cephalopoda; order Octopoda; family Octopodidae; genus Octopus; species Octopus bimaculoides. The sequence goes on from NC_142942.1 coordinate 181,478, forward strand.
CGTTCCTCTTATCCTTTGGCGTAAAGACAAACTAATCCTCCAGGTGGGGTCACGGGTTCTGAGACAACCTGAGCGACCTCTGCCTCACTCACAGCCGTTGCAGACTCCTCAACAGGCTCTTCATCCTCAGGCCGAACAAAAACGTCTTCACTTTCCATAACGATAAGCGATAACTTGATAAGCCGATAACGTACACTGCTGTCGCTGACACTGTAAGACTGTCTGCAATGTAACAACGTCGTAAGTGAACACAACTCAAAACTGCAGAATTACACAATGCTGCTCAGCTAGCTGCTGCTGCGTCGACCAATCACGTCTTGTCACGTGTACACATAGTCAGCCAGTAGCGTGCCTGACGGACTTTCGCGACACGCTCACAATAGACAGGAACGAACGTATGAATTTTGTTAGCGGACTTGAAGTTAGCGGAAGCTAATTGATCCGCTGACTGTTTCCAAAATTAGCGAAAACGCTAATCCACTAAACAAAAAGTTAGCTTTCCTAATTAGTTGTTAGCGGATTAGCGGAATACCACGCCCACCACTGTCTATGTATATATATATATATGTATATATATATATATATATATATATATATATATATATATATATATATATATATATATATATATATATATTATTTAAAAGAGTTCCAACTATGTTTTTTATGTTTTATTAATATTCTTATAAAATTAATGTGGGATATACAATGTGGAATATATCATATAATATAAATAGTAAAATGAAATGAAGTATTGAATGTCTTATTGAATATATGAAATATTGAGTATTATATATATATATATATATATATATATATATATATATATATATATATATATATATATATATATATATATATATATATATATATATACACACACACATACATATATATACACACATATATAAATATACGAATATGTATATATATATACACGAATACATACATATATATATATATATATATATATATATAGGCGCAGGAGTGGCTGTGTGGTAAGTAGCTTGTTTACCAACCACA
>NC_142942.1:187500-190000 GCF_046866305.1 Octopus bimaculoides
TGCTGCGAGATATATACGATAGATTGAGTTTCGTAGATTGCAAAGCGGACAGGCAGGTATACATATAAATAGGTTGGTGGGAGACAGAGAAAGAAAGAGGCTTGCAGACAAACAGAAACTGAAATTGCCTTACAAATAGAGAGGATGATGGTGGGGTGGGGAATCATACATATGATTGGCCATATTTAAACATAACGGAGATGTCACTCTCCATCGACTGCGAAATGGTGAAAAAACAAAAACTACACACACAGACACGCACATACATTTTATGATTTTTATGTCGCCTTTTTTCTTCAGGAACGGCTTGTTGATGTATTGGTAAATAGTCAACGGTATTGTAGAGCATGACATGAAGGACTGGACGTCATCTGAATATTGGAAAAAAAAGTTACCTGTCTTCTTAATTCGCGCCGGGTATCAAAATGCCCACATCATGTCTGCTGCTCACTGCTCTGTGAACACTGTAAAAGCCATAAGAAATTATATGAACAACTGCAACGGTGGCTACGAAGTCGTGGGCAGCAGGAAGGGTAACAAGGGGAATTCTGACTGCGTCCATGCGCTGATATTCGTCCTCACATATTTGAACAGCGCCTTAGGCTCAATTCAGACGGCTATGTAAAGCTGATGGAAACTGTTCAATCTCTGGCTGTAGAGAGTTGCTGCTGGAAGGCCATATGTGTGGCAGCAGGATCCGGTTCCTTGCCACGCCTCCAGAGAGTCAGAAGTGGTTGTCTGAGAATTTCTACGACTTAACCAGCCCTAATTTCTGGCTTCTTAATCCCCCTGATTGTAATTCCATGAATTACTATATGTGTAACGCAGTTGTGAAAAAACACTAACCGCTCTGCTTGCAACACCGTGGCCGAGCTGGTGGCCAAGATCAAAGAGGTGTTTGAAGATCTTGCCAGGGACACAATGAGGAGCGTATGCGCCAGGTTCTGGAGCTGTTTTGAGGTCGTGCTGGATGCTGAAGGCGACTACATTGAGTAAACTGTTATCTCCCAGCCATAATCTAGTTGATTTTTTAAAATACTTTTCGTTTTGGATGGGATATATTATGTTTTCGTTTCCTTTTATATAAACTGTCAAATTTAGCACGGACATCCTGTATTCCCTGCTGTCATGCGTTAGACAAAATTTCCAGAAGCCCGCATTTTAAGGCTGGATACCTTTTGTTATCCCAGCTTTCCTTGTTTTGAAGTGAAGATTCTTTTTATTCTATGCTTCTGAAATTTTGTGTTCATGCCGGCCGTTAACACGTCGCCAAGCAGTGCAAATATGAAATTGTGATGATACATCCTCTACACACACATACAAAAATGCACACATGCATACACACACATACACAAACACAAATACATGCTTACAATGAGGTTCCATAATTTTGAGCCCAAAATACTAATAATAAGGCCACAAAATTTTTAAATAACTAACAAATAAATGAGTCATGCTTGTATGTATATTTGTGTTTGTGTGTGTTTGTGTGTGCGCGCACGCACGTACGAGTTTAGAGATTCTGATAAATTATCCTTATTCGATGCGTAACTATAGGTACAGAAAATTATTTAACATGATGTTACACTACCAATATGAAGAATCTAATTACTTACAAAATCTTCTTAAATAACAGGGGAGTGCTGTAGATGCAGAAATATTAATGTGTATCTCCTAAACCTGTTATGGTACTGTAATCGCGTATGAAACAAAGTCACCTACACCAAGCCAAAGCTTGTTTCCAGAATTATCATAACGTTATACTTTATTTATCACTTTTCTTTCAGACATATAGTTATTCGTAATGTCATAAAATGACCTTTTACGTCTAGGATACGAAGGAATATGATACTGATTTTAACATCCATTGGAAGATCTTTGAAGGAAAAAGGTCTTTGTAAGAAGAGAAATAAAATATAAAAATTATATACAACTGAGAACTCTGAAAAGTTTCTTAGTTTACAGAGTTTTCGTAATAGAGATCCAAAGTCTGAAATTTTTACTGAGTCACTTCAACAAGTATAACATTTTAAAATAATACCATCACCGGACTGAACAGGCCTACGCTTAACTTTCACCTGCCATTTTCATCATGCTATTTACCTTTAAACATAGCAATGCGATTTCCCCCTCCATCTCATTAAATCCTCCATACGTATTGTTTTTGTGTGCATGTGTATATTTGCATGACATTTGTGTATATATACTTTCGCATTCGATATGTTGAACTCATTTTGGTTCATAGAATCGAAATAAGTTCAGTAAAAGTACGTAAAAATTTCCTGCGAATTCATTCAAGGAAATAAGTTCAAAGCAAGCATGTATTATTCCTTTGTATTTTACATTTCTACCCTTTGGTCTATTCTTTTCTAATATTTCTTTCTTCTCCTCGTATTTTATTACATTTTTTTTTCTGAGCTAATCTTTCAGCTTTTTTTTATATTTCTTTACTTATTGAATTTCTACAAGCTTTATAGGGAAACAATACATAGATGACACG
>NC_142942.1:195000-235000 GCF_046866305.1 Octopus bimaculoides
CTGGATATTTTATATAGTCAATTGTGCATGTTTATGCATGTATATGACCACGTGCACATACAAACATACATACATGATGTGTGTGTGCATGTGTGTTGATTCCGCCGTATTATATTACTATATGCACATGCATATTATACATACTATGTTTATGTGTGTGCGTGTAAAAATGAATATGCATCTATCGATGTGTACGCGTGTCTGTTGAGTGCTCAGACACTTGTACGTTAATTTCACGGGTGGGCTGTTCCGTTGATCGGATCAACTGGAACCGTCGCCGTCGTTACCGGCAATGCCAGTATGTATGTACATATGTGTGTATAAATTTATTTAGTTTGTTTTTATAATTTACGCCACTGTTTTCAGTTATTTTACAATATATTTGTGGGTATGTAACTGTTTCGATCGTTGGTCTGCAGCTAATCTGGAGCACCGCATCTACATACAAACATAAATGTGTGCGAGCGTGTGTGTGTGTGTGTGTGTGTGTCTACGACGAAATATATTCATGTTTCGTTCATTCGGGTCAGTGTGACTTAGTGTATTCAAAACACAGGTGAATGCAGATATGCATGTGTACATTGATGCCAAATTCTCGTCTGATGCACTTTTCTCTCGTGTGCATTATATAGTATGCGTATACGAGATTATATACAGGCGCAGGCGTGGCTGTGTAGTAAGAAGCTTGCTTCTCAACCAGATGGTTCCGGGGTCAATCTCATTACGTGGCACCTTGGCCAAGTGTCTTCTATTATAGCCTCGGGCCGACCAAAGCTACGTGAGTGGATTTAGTAGACGGAAACTGAAAGAAGCCCAACATATATGTGTGTGTGTGAGTGTCTTTGTGTCTGTGTTTGTCCCCCCCCCCCCATCGCTTGACAACCGATGTTGGTGTGTTTATGACCCCGTAGCTTAGCGATTCGGCAAAAGAGACGATAGAATATGTACTAGGCTTACAAACAATAGTCCTGGGGTCGATTTCTTCCAGTAAAACTCTCTAAGGCGGTGCTCCAGCATGGCCGCAGTCAAATGACTGAAACATATAAAAGAATATATATATATATATATATATATATATATATATATATATATATATATATATATATATATATATATATATAAACTGTCTGGACAGTGAACCCTTCAGAAATTCCATCCTTTCCGAAATTGACCTACACTACTCCTGTCTCCTGACGTGTGTTTATGCACGCTTTCTTCTTTGTGACTTTTTTTATTTTTGTCTCTTTATCTTTTACTTTTTTCAGTTATTAGAATGCGGCCATGCTGGGGCACCGCCTAAAAAAAAATTTAATCGAATGAATCGGCCCCAGTACTTTTTTTTAAGCCTGGTACTCTTTCTATCAGTCTCTTTTGCTGAACTGCTAATTTACAACACACGAACACCGCTTGACAAGCGGTGGATGGGGGGGGGGAGATAAACACAAACACAAAGACACACGCACACACGCATATACAATATATATATATACATATATATATATATATATATATATATATATATATATATATATATATATATATATATATACACAAATATATATATATATATACATATATTTATACATACATATATATATATATATGTATGTATGTATGTATGTATTATGTATGTATACATATATATTTACATATCGCCTGAGGAAACAACTAGATCTCATAATCCAGGGAAACAGTTGCATAATCAAGTGCCTGAACTCCTGCAGAACTACGTTGCGTGGAAACAATTGTAGTCATTAAAAAATAAATACCCAACCGCACCTCTTCTCGATAACTCGAATTTTTTCAATTATATATATATATATATATATATATATATATATATATATATATATATATATATATATATACGACAGGCTTCTCTCAGTTTCCGTTTATCAAACTCACCCACAAGTCACTGGTCGGTCAGGGAGTATAATAGAAGACACTTGTCCAAGGTGCCACGCAGTAAGATTAAACCGGAAGCAATCTTCTTACCACACAGCCACGCCTGCTTCACTTTTACTATTTTCCCCTGTCTATTGTACTTTTGGCTATCATTACTGTCATGACTTCCTGCTGATTTCTGTCCCTTTTTTCTCCTACCTTTTTCTGGCAAGATGTGGTGCACTGGAACACTTTCTGTTTCCTTCTCTCAGGGCTGATAAAATAAGTACCAGCTGCGAACTAATTAGGATTGATGTAATAGACTTCTCGCCTTCCCTGAATTCGCTGGCCTTGTGCCAAAATTATTATTATTATTATTATTATTATTATTATTATTATTATTATTATTATTATTATTATTAAGGCGGTGAGCTGGCAGAATCGTTAGCACGCCGGGCGAAATGCTTAGCGAGGTCGATTTTGCCTTTCATCCTTTCGCGGTCGATACATGAAGTACCAGTCAAGTACTTGAGTCAATGTGATTGACTGTCCCCCTCCCCACAAAATCCAGGCCTTGTGCCTATAGTAGAAAGGATTATTATTATTGTTGTTGTACTTGTTGTTAAGGCGGTGAGCTGGCAGAATGGTTAGCACGCCGGGCAAAAAAATTAGCGATACTTCGTCTTTACGTTCTGAGTTCAAATTCCGCCGAGGTTGACTTTGCCTTTCATCCTTTCGGAGTCGACAAAATAAGTACCAATTCAGTTCTAGGGTCGATGTAATCAATTTAACCCCTACCTCAAAAATTTCAGCCCTTGTGCCTTTAGTAGAAAGAACTATTGTTGTTGTTGTTGTTGATGATGATGATGATGATGTGTGTGTGTGTGTGTGTCTGTTATGTGTACTTGTATATGTGTACCTGTAACAAGTATCAATGAAACACTGATAGGTTAGACATTTAAAGCTAAAGCAAAGGGAGGGTGAGAAAGAGGGAGAGAGAGAAGAAAAGAACTGATAGTGATAAAAGAAAGAGACAAAGAGACGGTGATAAAAGAAAGAGACTAGGTACTTTTACAATCATGATAATGATTGTATAAGTGCGACTGTTGTTCTAGAAAAGAACAAGATTTTGTTGTGTTCAAGTAACAATGCGAGAAACGGGTTAAGCGAATGCACTGGATGCCGCATTACTCCTGCAGTCATTTTGCCGACTTGTATATCTTATATGCAATGTTTGTTTTCATTTATAATATGCATCTATTTCCGTTACTCTTCGATTTCCTGTTTACATTGATAATCAACGCCAGCTGATTTATCAATGACAGGCGACGATAAATTAAACTAATACATAATTGTTTACTACTTTATAAATGTATGAGGGAGGTATGTATATATGTATGTCAGTATGTATACGTGTACGTATGTATGTTTACATGCGTGTGTACACGCAGAAACGCACATAAAGAATAAATAAGCATACGCAAACACAGAACGTTTATATGAATACATAGAAAGATAAATTAATGAATTAATTAATGGATGGAAATGCGTTTTTGAAAGACGAGTACGATAAGGCACTGGATGCTGAGATTGCGAAAGGAGAGGAGTTAAACTCGTGCTAAAAGTAGAGGGAACCTGCTTCTCTGCATATACCCCTATTTCCATAATAGATCGATAGATTGATAGATTGATAGATAGACAGACAAACATTATGTTTTAGAGGGGTCGTTTTTCTGGGTTCTGTTTAGGGTTTCCTCGGGTCACGCTGCAGCTATATGTACAGACAGACAGACAGACAGGTAGATAGCTAGATAGCTAGACAGATAGATAGACCCCAGTCTACGGTTGTGTATGTCTGAGCGTATTGAATATTCGTATATTGGTACTCCGTCGGTTACGACGACGAGGGTTTCAGTCGATCCAGTCAACGGAACAGCTTGCTCGTGAAATTAACGGGCAAGTGGCTAAGCACTCTACAGACACGCGTACCCTTAACGTATTTCCCAGAGAAATTCTTCGTGATTCAGAATATGACAAGACTGGCCCTTTGATATACAGGTGCTACTCATTTTTGCCAGACACATACACATAAATATTATGATTGTTATTTTTATATATTAAATTGGGACAGAAATACAAAACACTGAGTAAATGCCTGAGGTTATTTAGCTACATTTTCTAATGTTCTTAGTTACAACCATAACGACTAGTAAAATAAGTACCATTCATATGTTGAAATCGTTTCGTTTGACTGTTACTACTCTCATTAAGGTAGAAAAATGAACAATAGTTATCGTGGATGTTAATAGTTTCTTTAATACGTCTGTAGGCTGCTACACTGTTGCACCGAACATTATCGTATCGTGTTTTGACTGCTTGCAATTTATTATTTACCTTGGGGGCATGATTGTGTAGTTAAGGAGCGCGCCTTGCAACCACGCGGTTTCGGGTTCAATCCCACTGCGTGACACATTGAACAAGCGTCTTGTACTACATCCTTGGGCCGAACAATGCCTTGTGAGTGAATTTAGTAGACGGAAATTATGCGGAAACCCGTCGTGTGTGTATATATATACGTGTGTTTGTGTGTGTGTTCATGTTGATCCCCACCACCGCCTGACAAAAGGTACTGGTTTGTTTACGTCCCCGTTCGGCAACAGTGACCAATAAAGTAAGTACCAGACTTAAAATATAGGGACAAGGCTTGCTTTATTCAACTGAACTCTTCAAGCTTGTGCCTCTGCACGGTCGCAGTCCAGTGACCGAAACAAGTAAAAGATAATACTGTCATAATTTCTTAACGTAAAACTTTCTTGGTCTGATGCCCACTTGTTGGCAGTGTCTGAAGGTAGTAGTAGTAGTAGTAGTAGTAGTAGTAGTAGTAGTAGTAGTAGTAGTAGTAGTAGTAGTAGTTGTTGTTGTTGTTGCCAATATGGTTGGCAACGGCAACCTTATTCTTTAAATGTGGTATACACGCGGGAGCGCATACATACATACATACGTAAATACATACATACATACATACATACATACATGCGCGCTTGTGTGTGTGTGTTTGTGTGACGGATGCAGCCCAGAGCAAAGACGGTGCCTCTCCCTCCGGATAAATTTCAAAACAAAGTTTTTTTTTCGTTATTATAATACACATGACAACCTATTTACCTCGATTTTTGTGAGTTTTCCCTTATTTCCAAATTACACTCCACCTCTACCAACAGTCTTAACCTGGATGCGATCCTGATGTGCGAATGCTTTTCGTCTACACTTTGTCGTTGTTATAGTTGGGCTCAGGTTGTCACTGGTTCGGCATACAGACGACCAAATGCATCTTTCTTTTACAGCGTTGGACTACTACTATTACTGGTAGTAGTAGTAGTAGTAGTAGTAGTTGTTGTTGTTGTTGTTTGGCCCAACGCTTGCTCTAAATGACCAGACCTGTAACCAAAAGCATTCGAATCGCGTACTACTCTTAGAGCGATTTCTCTGGCTCTTTGTGATTAATATTGGTTTCAAATTTTGGCACAAGTCCAGCAGTTTCGGGGTAAGGAGGAAAATCGATCACACTAACTCCAGTGTTCAACTGGTATTTATTTTATCGACCCCGAAAAGATGAAAGGCAAAGTCGGCCACGGCAAAATTTGAACTCAGAACGTAAAGACGAACGAAATGCCGCTAAGCATTTCGCCCGGCGTACTAAAGTTTCTGCGAGCTTGCCACGTACTCGTTGTTATCGATATTAATGATAATTAACATTAATAAGCTTTTCTACTATAGGCACAAGGCCTGAAATTTGTGGGGAGGGAACCAAACAATTACATCGACCCCAGTGCGTAACTGGTACTTAATTTATCGACCCCCGAAAAGATGACAGATAAAGTCGACCCCGGTGGCTTTTGATCTCAGAACATGAAAACAGATGAAATACCGCTAAGCATAACGATTCTACCAGCTCGCCATATTCTCATTGTTATCGATATTAATGATAATTAACATTTATAATAGTAGAGGGTGTTGGATGGTTAGAGCCAGTGTAACAATCTTGTAATGGGTCGATACAATCGACTGTACTTTCTTCCGGTGTTTGTGCTATATCAGAAATTATCAGGAGAATTCTTATTTCTGTGAGTTGTGGTGTGACGATGCTGTTGAGGAATATGAAGAACAAGGAATATATCATCGATATTTCAGGAAAATAACTTTGCTGAGTTTAAGATTTTGGCAAGGTACTGGCGAAGAGACTGGCGTGTTATACTCTGCATGCCTGTAAACAACAATCTCCGCCTCATGCAATATATCGCAGAGAGGACGGGTTAAAATGTCTAGCTTCGAGAGGGATCTGATTGATTTGTATCAATCTTTATGGGTCGGACATCGCTACGTTGTGGTGGTCTCCAATGCAACTAATGTTGGTTCCGTTTTCACCAAGCAGAACCTTTTCGAATCTCACACCCGAGCCATCAAAGGCGCTTCCTTTCTTCACACCTATATATTCTGCTGCAGAAGCTGGGTGAGTTTAGAGGTATTTACTCGAACTAGGATGCAGGAAGGAAGGCCGTGTCGACAAACGCAGATAACATTACCGTAATGTTGGACACTACAGAACTTGAGAGGATCGGCATCATCTGAAGTAATATCAGGCAGTACAAAGAACACATCTCCTGCAGGACAAATCAATGGGTTTGAAACTCAGCATCTGAAGATGCAAGTTCTGATTTGCCGGACGGTCGCTGGACCGAAAGTCAGATTTGGACACTTCGTCTCGTTCGTGCCAGACCTGGTGAATAAGAACTTGGCCAAGTTTATGAAAGAGTAGTCAGTCTTATCTAGAAATGGACTGAAAGGAAGCAATCCCTGTAAGGTCGGGCCGAGATGGTAAATGCATATATTACCTTCGTCATAAATATACATTGGTTTCAAATTTTGGCACAAGGCCAGAAATTTCAGGGGAGGGGGAAAGTCGATTTGATCGACCCTCAGTGTTCGACTGGTACTTATTTTATCGACCTCGAAAGGATGAAAGCAAAGTCGATCTCGGCGGAATTTGAACTCAGAACGTGAAGACGGAAGAAATGCCACTAAGCATTTTGCCAGGGTACTAACGATTCTGCCAGCTGGCCGCCTTATCATAAATATATATTACCATCTGGCCATCGTACCTTGCTCCAGTTTTCGCTTGTCGGGGAGTATCTTCACTTTCGCTTCTTGTAAAAGGAATGCGTTCCACTAGTCTGGGGTGTCCATCTGCTGTGAAGACCCTCTGCATAGAAGGCTTGCTATGCCGTAGCTGATAATGCAGATATACGCTCAGACTGCAGCATCTACAAATATTGCCAGATAGGAAGCAAATGCGATTCCTTTTGTCGCGCACAACTTCCCACAGCTCTTTTGTCTTTGCCGGAACTATAGACCTGGATCAAACAAGGACCAAGATTGGGCGCTTGGTCTATGCTTGAATGTTAACAGGCGCTCACACCCCTCTTTTATCAGGAAATGGAACTTCATTGTGGAACTTCATAGTTGCGTTCTATTGGAAATAGGTAATGGGAAACAGCGCCAACGTTCTTGGAGAAGTTTTAGGCGTCGACCAGAGTTAACTGGCCGCAGAATTTTCAGTTTAGGAAGTTTGGGTAATTTCCAGAAATCCCTTGTCCGGCAGTGCTGCGTGGTAGGGAATGCTACTGGTTTGTGGTAAAATCAACAGGCACAGAAGAGCCATCAGCCGAACCTGACCAAGATGTTTGCAAAGTCACAAAAACCTTTTACACGAACTATGGATGTCAGAGATTTGCTGATTTGTGGAGGTTTTTGTAGAGCAGCTGTTGTCAGAGGGAAGATGGATATTATTATTATTATTATTATTATTATTATTATTATTATTATTATTATTATTATTATCATCATCATCATCATCATCATCATTATTATTATCATTATTATTATTATCATTATTGAGTGAGAGAGCAATGTATGCCATCAAAGTGACATTGGGGTAAAATATACAAAGCCCAGTATACTCATCATGACTACCCGTCTGATGTGAGTACACAAGGCACATGCATTACAACCATATGTACGCGACATGATAATTTTATAACAAGATAAACAGAGCACGACCTTGCAGGTGGAGCCCAGTTAGAATGTTCTTCAGGTTGAGTAGCCCATCCCGCTCAAAATATCCCTGAATAAGGGTTGTTTAAGGATGTTGAACGAAACACCTATGAGGTGAATTATCCTATGAGGTGAATTATCCAAACCCCAAAGAATTCCTCTCAACACATGGCTATGATGCTCCACCACTACTGCTAGTGATCAGAGATGCACTAAGGGACATGCTCAACTGGTTACGGTCAAACAACTGACAAGCAAATCTGTGGTATTAAGCAGAATATTTACTGTAGCCCATCTTTTATACCAAGACAAAATAATATATATAACACTTCCAATCAGTTAAGGTCAGAAACCATGAAAGCCATTGCCTGGTACTGCATCAGGGCATTATTGTTATTATTATTATTATTATTATTATTATTATTATTATTATTATTATCATTATTATTACGGTGGCGAGCTGGCAGAATCGTTTGCGTGCTGGACGAAATGCTTAGCGGCATTTCGCCCGTCGCTACGTTCTGAGTTCAAATTCCGCCGAGGTCGACTTTGCCTTTCATCCTTTCAAGATCGATAAAATAAGTACCAGTTGAACACTGGGTCGATGTAATAGACTGATCCCCTCCCCAAAAATTTCGGGCCTTATGCCTAGAGTAGAAAAGATTATTATCATTATTGATGGTGGTGGTAGTAGTAGTAGCAGCGGTGGTGGTAGTAGTAGTAGTAGTAGTAGTAGTAGTAGTAGTAAGAACAACAGTAGTAGCCGTTGAGGTACGATAGTCAAAGAAGCTAGTGGTGAGTGAAATGATAGTGAGGGGTGCTTCTTGCTGCAAATTCAAGGTCAATAGCAGTTGAAGTCAACGCCAATACACCTATCATCATTATTAATCACCGTTATCGTTTTCACTGCGAGCATTAATTATCTCAACCTAAATTATTGTTAATCGATACATCGACACTTGCGGCATGCCCAAGTTCTGATCTCTCTCTATCGCTCTCTCTCTTTCTCTTTTTTTCTCTCTCTCTCTCTCTCTCTCTCTCTCTCTCTATATATATATATATATATATATATATATATATATATATATATATATATATATATATATATATATATATATATATATATATATATATCTTTAGGCTGCGTGGTAAGAAGCTTGCTTCCCAACCACACGGTTCTGAGTTCAGTCCCACTGCGTGGCACCTTGAGCAAGTGTCTTCTACTATAGCCTTGTGAGTGGATTTGGTAGACGGAAACTGAAAGAAGCCCCTCGTATGTATGTGTGTGTGTATGTGCGTGTGTGTGCTTGTGCATGTGTATATGTGTGTCTGTGCTATCCTAGACAAATTAGCCTTGCCATTTGTCAAAGCTTTGTGTATGCTATTTGGTACGGATTTGAGACAATGTTGATATGTTTACGCCCCCGTAACTTAGCAGTTCGGCAAAAGACACCGACAGAATAAGTACTAAGCTTACAAAGAATAAGTCCTGGGGTCGATTTGTTCGACTAAAGGCGGTGCTCCAGCATGGCCGCAGTCAAATGACTGAAACAAGTAAAAGAATAAAAGAATATCTTTCGTTCTCTCTTTCTCTATCTCTGTATCTGTCTGTCTCTTGTTACGCCATTTCTAAAACCGCACTTCTAACTCATTATTGGTTCTGTTTATAAATGTGCTTCATTAATCAATTGCAATTGATGCAATGATATCGATGGACTTTCTGCTTTAGTAAGAAATTGCCATCACTACAACTACTGGCACTCCACGTGGTCGCTGCACCTGCTAGAAATATTAGCGAAAGATTTCTCAAATAAAGAAAAAAATACAGTGTGTATGAAGAAAAAAGGAGACTGTCGTGATCATAGATTAGCTTTGTCAGCCCTCAGTCTAAACCAGAAGTTCCCAACCTTTTCTCTATCAAGGACTCCTTTTATTTAAATGAGTTTTCCCACGGACCCCTTTTAATATGCTTATCCTTATGTGTGTGTGTGTGTCTGTGTGCGCGCGCGTGTATATATATATGTGTGTGTGGAATTTTGAATTTAGTTCACGCACCCAGTACTCTCTTAGTCGATTAGAAATTGTGATAGTCGATTACGTATTAAGGCGGCGAGCTGGCAGACAAAATGTTTAGCAGCAATTCGTCCGACTTCACTTTTTAAGTTCAAACTCTACAGAAGCCAACTTTGCCGTTCATCCTTTCGAGGTCCACGAAACCCCAGGGTTCCTAGATGAGCCCTGGGGTTGATGAAATCGACTATCCCCTCCCCCCAAAAGTTATGCCTTATGCCTAAAGTTGAAAGGATTGCGAGCTGGCAGAGTCGTAAGAGTTATTTCATTCTTTCGAGATTGATAAAATGCCACTTTATTTTGCTCTCTCTCTCTCTCTCTCCCTCCCACTCTTTTTCACCCTGGATATTCTCCTGAATCAGAGGTGGGAAGGTCGAGAAGGTGACTGTGTCTGGACACCTAAAAGTATAAGCGAAAGTAATGCTGACAATATCCACGAGGTGAAGTGTGTGTGTTTGCATATGTGTATGCGTGTGTATGCGTGTGTGTGTTAATGAAATGCGACGAATTTACTCTGCCGATAAAAATATACGACGATGAATGTTAACTGTTACCGATGTAAATAACCAGGCGATGTATTTATATTCGCGTCGGAAGTTGATGTTTACATTTCACACCCCCTGAACTTATTAAACAGTACTCATTCGCTATTATATATTTGCTTGCCCCAGATTTTAAAAAATTCATTGTAATATGATGATGTAATATGGATTCAGGACGGATTAAGGCCAACTGATGCCCCAGGCACATCCCAACAATGGTGTCCACTCCACCCTTTCATCATCTAACTACAAGTGATGAATGAAAAATAAGAGATTATAAATTCAGTTTTCTTCCTTTTTTAAAAGTTCATTTTAAACTCAAGAACGCTAAGCAACATAATCTATTTTTATATATAACGAGCTAGGACATGTATGTAGAAAAATATAAACATTTAACGTTTCTCCTATAAATATTTTACTTTTAAGATATGTTACAATTCGCAACAATGTGAATCTGGTTCAAAAATAAATCCTGTTTTTTCTTCTTCCCTGAGCATGATCATATTTTGTTTAATGGTTAATTAATCCACCTCTCGATATTAGTGTTATATTCTTTTCTACTCTAGGCACAAGGCCCGAAATTTTGTGGGGAGGTGCCAGTCGATTAGATCGCCTCCAGTACACAACTGGTATTTTTTTTATCGACCCCGAAAGGATGAAAGGCAAAGTCGACCTCGGCGGAATTTGAACTCAGAACGTAAAGACAGACGAAATACCACTAAGCATTTCGCTCGGCGTGCTAACGATTCTGCCAGCTCACTGCCTTCTTTCGATATTAGTGTTATATCCGAAGCGGTCATACTGGCGTCGTGGTGCAAATTCTAAGTAGAACGTTTTACGGATCTTTTCACTTTCATACACCAGATCCGATTTTTCAAAAACTGTAATATCATTGTTACAAGCGAAAGTTCCTTCACTCGAAGGAAACAGGATCAGAGAAATTGTAAACCAAATCCCTTTTTTTACTATCTTCACTTCTCCCTTGTTTTTTCCCTCTTAACTCAGTATGACTGAAACTTTGATGATATTCATTTCTTGTCGATCACTACTAACACTAATGAGCTTTGTACAATCAAACAAATTGATGCACAATTTAAGATATTATTGACTGTTATGAACATTTAAACTTGTCAGCATTGAAACTTTTAAAGATGTTTTTTTTTAATTCATAATTCTAAATTTTTACCATTGATAAACAAAAAATATCATTGAAACTAGTTAGGTATATATGTAAATAAATTTGCTTTAAACAGTTACAAGTTTTTCAAATTTAAGTGCATTTTCAACTACAAATTTGCCTATATTTTTTTCCTGCCTGGAAATACAACCCCCTTTTTTGTTATATATATATATATATATATATATACATGGGTTCACGCATACTTTGTTAATATAGAAAGGATCTCTACCTATTTAGAGGAACTGACTACCAGATGCATTCCTCAAGTGATCATAGTTGTCACATGGTACCACATGCAAGAAACTCCTGACCTTGCATCATCAGATTACCATTTATCTTGAAGTTTGCAAAATTTTTTGAATGATAAAACTTTTAATAATGATAATGACCTGAAATTGCGCTTGCTTCAGTTTTTGGCTGATAAGGACCAGAAGTTCTATGAGCGTGGAATCATGAAGTTACCAGATAGATGGTAAAATGTCATCGAACAAAATGGAAAATATATAATTGATGAAAATTCATTCTTTATATGAAAAAAATGACTTTTATTTCACACTAAAAAACCAAAATTACTTTCTTGTCTGCTCAATAGTTACTGAACAGACTAATACCGGTACACTGCATAGTTTGTTAGTACTAAATCTGTCTGCAAGGGGTTAAGAAGCTTTGGGCTTCAACAAAAAATGCCTTTCTGAAAACCAGTGCTATAAAGTAAAACGTGAAATTCTGATATACCTTATTGCAACCAGTGTGAGCAATTTTGCATAATTGCTAATGTTTTAGAGTTGGATGGACTTTTACAAGTTGATGGCTACAGGGAAAATGGATGAGGAAGGAATTTCAGAAGATTGATGTTATGTGAAGGAAGGACTGGAGAAACTGCTTAATATGGTGCTTGGGGTTGATAGACATAATATTGTTGTTGAGAGACAAAGAGTTGAGTGAGTCAGGAATGCCTAAGTGGCAGGTGTACAAGATTGCCAGCTGAGAGGAGAAGCTATGTTAGTGATATTATAAATCCAGTATTTTATATTGGATCCCTAGGCCCATAAGGACCTCATGCCCAGTGTACTCCTGCCTTGAGATGGCAGTCACCATTCTAGATGTGGGAGCCTTCTGCAGTGTGGATCTCAAATGAGAGTAGAATGTATGATTTCGTGTAATTCAGACCACTTCATGGTCTCAATGGACAAAATGGAAAAGGTATTACCCCAGAGAATGATGAGGGAGCTGAGCTGGAACAGCCACTCTGACTCATAGCTTTCTTCATCCCAATAGTGGGGAGCAGGGATATAGTCAGGGGGCTGAAAACACCAGAGGTCTCCACTGTCACAGGCTCATAAACCTGTCAGAGGGCACAAGTAGGAGACAGCATTTGCATGAACCTGAGCACAGATGATAATCAATCAGGTGAAATCTTTTTTTTTTTTTTTCAATGTAGTATAAGATTGTATACAGCAACACCATCCTGTCTTAGCAGCATCATGAACCCACTGGCAAATCAGTGCACTGGACCCTGTAGTATTTATTTATTGACTGCCAGCAACAGAGTACATAGATCATAATTGGATCCCTAGGTCCATAAGCCTCCAGGCCCAGTGTGCTCCTGCCATGAGGTAGCACTGTCACCATTCTAGATGTGGGAGCCTTCTCCAGTATGGATTTCAAATGAGTTTTGTAAAGGATTTCAAGTCTTAAATACAAGCTAACAATGAATCAAACCCTGACCAAGTTTCTATTCAAAGTTTTAGTAATTTCATACCATTTTAATACTCTTGGGAATGGTACAAGCTTCAGACACATTTCTACCACCATTCTTACAAATTTCAGATGTGATCACATGAGAAATCAATAATTTTTTCATTAGATCAAAGGTCATGTTCATAAATAGAGCTGCTGGTAGTAGTAGTAGTGGTAATAATAGTATAATACTATTGGAGGTAGTGGTAAGAGAAATAGTTGTGATGATAGTAGAAGTAGTAGCACTAGAGTTAGTAGTTGTTCTACTGGTGGTATAGTCTGCTGTGGTACTGGAAATAGTTTTGGTGGTAGTAAGAAGCAAATCAGTAATGCAGATGTAATTTCTGTAATAAGAACAATAGAAACGTTGGTGGTGGTGGTGGTGGTGGTAGTAGTAGTAGTAGTAGTAATTAGTGTTCTGAATTCCCACCTACATGGTGGTGGTTTGTAACACATCACAACAACTCACCTCCCTTCCATCTCATAACTCCATACCTGTCTCAGAAACCAGTTGTGTTGCTATTGTTATCTGTTACTATTGTTGTGTCACTCTAGATCAGCCCTGCAATCAAAGCCACTCTGATCACAACCATCTCATCTGTTTTAGGTTTATGTAGGACTACATTTGCCAAATTAATCAATGTATTGTATATTTAAAGATAGTGACCCACTGCATGGCACCTTGAGCAAGTGTCTTCTACTCTAGCCACGGGCCCACCAAAGCCTTGTGAGTGGATCTAGTAGACGAAAACTGAAAGACACCCACTGCATGTGTGTGTGTGTATATGTATGTATGTATGTATGTATATATATATATATATATATATATATATATATATATATATATATATATATATATATATATATATATATATATGCATGTATGTCTTTGTGTCTGCGTTTGTCCCCCACCACCATTTGACAACCGGTGTTAGTGTGTTTATGTCCCTGTAACTTAGCGGTTCAGCAAAAGAGTCCAATATAATAAGTACTAGGCTTAAAAGCAAAGGAAAAATAAGAACTGAGGTCAATTCACTTGACTAAAAATTCAAAGTGGCACTCCAGCATGGCTGCAGTCTCATAACTGAAAAAAGTAAAAGATAAAGAAGCTGAGACAAATTTGGCTGCTATTTCTGGCAGATAGTAACCATGTAGAGGCTCCCCTATTGATTCATTGTGGTTGTTATTGTTGCTGCTGCTGTTCTGTTTGCTTTCTTTTGTTCTTGCTGCCAGTGTAACTATTGTTAGTATTCTTACTGTTTCACTCCTGTAAAACTACTTTCCACATTGTCTGATTAAATCAGTTCTTTATAAAAACATCAAACTTTACTTTTGTTAAATTCATTCTAGTACTACTGTATCATTCATCAAATTTATAGTGATTCTGCTGCCTACAAAGGATGAAGAGCACCTTGCTTTCAGGTCTTGTTTATAGATTTATTTTCTGGATATAGAATAATTGTTTGTTACCCTAACATGGCCATCCTATACTAATTTGTCTTGAGGTGTTTGTTACATTTGAAGCCTCTACTTATTGTTCTGGATATTACAATTTTGACTTCTTTGCCAGGAAATCAATTTTCCACCAACATTCTGTGAAACTTCAAAGCATAAACCAGCAACCACAGAATAGAATTTGTTTCTGTTGTAATATATGTTAATAAGGTCATAATTGAAGTGCAGGTCATCTCTGATCAATCAGACATGGACGATCAAAATCATTCCAACCTTGTCCATACTGTCATTTTGTATTACTAGAAACTACATTGTCTAACATACCCTTCCTATCTTAAAACATTCGGGTGTGCTTTCAGGAAATTTGTCTGTTATTTCTAGTAGGTCAAGCAATCAAATAGCGATTCCTGTATTGACACATTGTTAACCCTTCAGCTTTCAGATTTCTTTGTCAAATGTATTACATATTTATTCACATTGTGTGAAATTAGTCATGCATTATCTTATAACTTCAAGATTTCAACAGTATGTTTGTATATCTTTAAAATGGTATTATAGGGTAGGTGTGAGGGGTTATTTCTGGTTAGTTTGTACATAAAAGAAGTAGAATATTTGGGCCAGATATGGCCTGTTTAAATGCTAAAGGGTTAAGCAGACTCTGACCTGTAGGTAACTTGTCAAGTGTCTGAGTGTCACCTACAGACCTAGCATTATTCTATACAGTCCATGTTTTCATCCAGCTGAGAACTACCCATGTATAACATGTTGATTTGTATGGTCAGTACTTAATTTTCTGTTATTTAAATGACATTCCAGGCATGGCCATTCCATCTTCATCATCAATATATATGATTCTTTTTTCTGACTCCAAGAATTTGTTTGACTTTGATTTTGGTGTTATATCCAGAAAATTAAGTACTGACCATACAAATCAACATGTCATATATGGGTAGTTCTCAGCTGGATGAAAACATGGACTGTATAGAATAGTGCTAGGTCTGTAGGTGACACTGAGACATTTGACAAGTTACCTACAGGTCAGAGTCTGCTTAACCCTTTAGCATTTAAAAACCTTTATCGTTTTTGTTATCATTAAGTCTAAGCTCAAACTTGATCAAGCCAATGTTACATAATGTAACTTTTAATTCAGTAGAGTGTAACTTGGGGAACTTTGGGTTGTTACATATAGCACGTTAAGTGACTGTATAGAGGCTCCTTTGATAGCTTGTTGTGGTCATAATTACTGGTAGAATAGCAGAATCAGTAGATCATCAAACAAAATGCTCTGCATTCTAAGTCTGAAACTCACTAAGTCCAAATCCTATCTAGCTGACTTTTATTTCTATGGCAGTAAATATCCTGGAACCAGGAATAAGTCATATCTTAGAATCAGTTCAAGAGGCCATGTATGTCTTTACCACAAAATTATACCCTTGTTTCAAAGTAATAAGTCACTATTACTTTTGATTCAATTTCAATATTCTTTTTGATTGTCATCATTGTAAGTATCGAAGCTATTGCTGTCATGCTGCTGCCATTGTTACTACTGATGGTGGATCTTGAAGTTGTGTTCATGTCCCATGGGTAGCTTTTAACTTTTTCTATCTAAAGGGTTTTTTAACCCAATATTTACATGCTGTAAAGTGGTGTACTGACAGAATTGTTAGCATGCCAGCCAAAATGCTTAGTGACATTTCATGTCTTTACATTCTGAGTTCAAAGTCTGCCAAGGTCGACATTGCCTTTCATTCTTTCAAGGTTAGTAAAGTAAGCACCAGTTGAGCACTGGGGTCTATTTAATCAACTTACCCTCTCCCTTGAAATTGCTGGTCTTGTGCCACAATTTGAAATCAATATTCTATGCTGCTTCAATCCTCATGTGATTTTTGATATATTTTCACTACTTTCAATTTACAGTTGTTATTGTTGAGTTTGTCGTTGGAGACTTTGTCAATAGTTTTTTGGTATATTACTATACAACTTTGTTTTCCTACAGTGAAACTCAAATTACTATAAGGTTGTAGAAATAGTATCGTGTGGTAATCAGGACCATCTATAAGTAAAATGCAGTGGCTTTAGCTGAGGTCTGGATCTAGGTGACAGGCATGAGCATCACATAATCTCATCTTTTATCTTTTCTGAAGCTGAGTCCTTTAGTCTTTGTATAATATATATATTATAGAGTGAGTTACAAATCTTGAGTCAACAGGTTGCTGGGTTACCGACCTTAGTGTTTGTTGGCACTCTACATCTAGACATTAACACTTTCAGGTCTCCATAGTCAAGGCATTTAACTTGAATCACTCAGTCCTCCTAGTAAACATCACAGAGAAAGTTCTGTTCATTTCTTTTAAGCAGTGGGGGCACTTTAAAAATAATGAATGTTTAATTAACTTGTTGGTATGTTTTACAAGAAGATAAACTCAACTACAATGGCTTTATATATTTACATGGATTTGAAGTTTTCATTGATGCCCAGTAATCTGATGTGTTATGGAACTCACCATCACCATCTCATATCACTAATTCAAATGAAGAAGTCACAATATGCTTGTTTCTCTACTTTTATGATTTTGAAAGAAATGGTTATGCTATATAGCCTATACATATACACACACTTATAAGCACTTGATAGGAAAGAAATACAATATTTATTTCTCTTGGGTTTGTGAAAGCTCCTCTTCAGCTTCTTGTCTTGATCTTCTTAAGTGAAATGTGTCATGATGTTGTCTCTTGGTAAAGTAAACACTGCCTTATCAGAAGAGACTTACTGAGCGAACTCACTATTGCATAATAATATCGCTTACGTTTAAATTATTAATGTTACAAAAATTGAAGAGAAGGATCTTGGAGAGTGTTTCATCAATTTGTCAGGATGTTGGTTAAAATTGAATAGACAGATACTACCATAGGTGTGTGGGTGTGAGTGTAATGTATGTATAAACTGCATCAGAATGTTGAACCAATTTAGTAGATGCAGTAATAATTCATCGTATCAGCAGCTTAACTTTGCCAACCCTTGCTGCAAATCAAATATGAAGTTCAATAATCAATAATCATCAAGTCATTCAATGTATGAATCAGTGTGGTAATGTAACAGAAGAAATACACTGCTATTACTAAAGTATAGTTATCTAGTTATAATCTGGGGAAATAATGAAATACTTTTTTGACAGAAGCTTGGTTCATCAGCTCTACAGTCTTACAGTTTGAGAGCTGTGTTGAAAAGACATTAAAGAATTTGTGCAAATCAGTCAACTTTTTGCTTGAATGTAATGAAGACGTAATCAATTATAGACCTTACAATTTGAGGAGGTTAAAGGTGTTTTACATCTACAAGTGATAATATAATGAAAATAAGATAGGTTGCTGGGAGAAGAAAGCATATCGCTTTCTCAAAAAATTAAATACTTTCTCTTTGAGGCAACTGAACATGTCACTCTCTTTTTTATTTTTTTTTTATTTCGTTAAATTAAATCAATATTATAGTTGAAAAGCCTGTAGAATTAGTGAAAATATATATGAGATTATTTCAAGACCTTAAGAACCTATTTAAAGCTTTTTATCAAAGTGTAATGAATAAAAAAAGACCACTGAAGTCTCACGTTCTGAAAATCCTTTAGATTCATGAGATTCAATCTGTGTTCTACGTAGTTAAATATTTGAATGAACCCCAAATCAGATTTTGGTTGAAAGTCACCTAAATACAGGCCTCAGTTTACTGACAGGAGACGATTAACCACTTAGCTAATTGTTCAACTTCATTATTGCTGATTTTTTTTTTTTTTTTTTTTTTGAGGGAAACAATTTTTAGATTTTTTTTTTCTGTTCTAGTTTGAGACTTAAGTACTTTTACTACAGAAAACACTTGCAATACTTTGGTAGTTTTAGAACTAAAGGGGAGAAAATACTGTGATATTATGCAAAACATAATACTACATGGAAACAGCATGTGCTCACTTCATAACTACAATGTTAGTTCTATTTTAAGTCATGGACACACTTGGCAGTTGCCAAAGGGCCGCACAGATTTAGGGGTTCATTTGTAATTATGTATGCCGTGGTTTGCTGTAAATAGATAAATAAGCCCAGGGGCTTATAATGCTTCTAAGACAGCCTTGTACAAGGTCTGAGGTTCAATTTTACCATGTTATGCAAATATCTTCTACTTTTAGGTCAGCTTAAATTTTGTGAGTGAAATTGGATCAACAGAAGGTCCAGCCTTGTCAAACACTATATCATGCTGATTTTTCTTAAGAATTACATTAAGAGTTCATGTACCTGTAGAATATTCAACCACTGGGATATTATTTCAATGACTGAACAACTAAACGCCCATTGCCAAAGACAAAACTGATCCATTTATTGAAATACCATTGTAATACCTCCTGTTCAATTGTGGTTAGTGGAAATGATAAAAATTTTCTCAAAGTCAAATGCAATCATTGCTGTATCACAGTTATCTCCCTTGGCTTTAGCAGCCTCAGTTACACATTAAAACATTAACAGTTCTTATGTATAATTCATGCCTAGATTTAAGTCACTGCACATTGATTTTATCATGAGTTGTCTTTGTAGTTTTAATGCCCACTTGCATTTTTTACATTTGCCACTTGTGTCCTGGAGGGAACCAAAACTTACATTAATTTCATGGTAAAATGTATTTCAGTATAATCAATACTTTACACTTTTGGCATCCATATCAGGGTCATCAGTCAAAACCATTGTCTGCATTGCTTTGTTGCATAGAAACTTTCTGGTGTGCTCAAGTATATTTGTGGCTTCAGATCGTTCTTGTCATTTTTGAAGTTGAGGACTTTTCTTTAGTCTTGCTTCTTTAATATCATGTGGCCCCAAAAGGCAGCCTTGAACTCAATTATTGTTTTTTGTTGCAGGGTGAAGCATGATGTGAAATTCTTCTCAATTCACTATTCTGTTCACAGAAGCATTGACAAGTCTTTGCAACAGAAATGATAGCATCACATTCACAAAGAGATATTCTGTGATGTTTTATTTAGTTTAATGACTTCAGAGTACTTGTCTTTTCATCATTTTGTGGTAGCAACAACATCAACATTCTGCTGGAGACTGAACTTGCTCAGCAACACCTTTACCACATTGCACAGAATGCACTTCTATAACAAATAAAAAATGATAGCTATTACCTATCAATAATGTAAATTCTTCTTCAGCTGTCCATTGTAGGTCAACATTGACTGTTCATGTTCAGTAATCATCTCTGGCATGCTTGCATGTGGGCTACATGACCTGCTCTTGATCTACTGCAGCTGATACCTCTCATGTGCTATTTCTTATTCTCAATGGTTGCCATTATGAACTTCAGTGACTGGTGCCATTTATCTCACTGCAGGGCCTTCTCCTCCCAGGTATCTGGCGAAATGTCCAAGTTTTTCATATGCCTCTTCAGTACATGCCTGTTTCACAACCTCTGGTCACCACAACTTTGCCTGCCATGACACAGTTCAGCATTGAAAGCTGCTTTTGGTAACCTGCTGTTCTCCATCTTGCAAACATGTCCCACCCAGTGCAGCTGCAATGAGGTACTGAGAGCCTCCATACTAACTGCACAGCATGGTGCAGGACCTCTACATCAGAAATGTAATCCTGCCATCTGCTATGCAAGATTGAGCACAGATGAAGTTGGACTTGTATCAGGATCTTTCTATGCCTGTGGTAGAGGGCCATGCATCCATGGCATAGAGAAAGCAAGGGAACACTGTGATACTGTACACCTTTATTCTCAATGTCAAGTGTGAAGGATGAATTTTGAGAAAGAACGAGAACATGCAAGTGATTTTGCTCAAAACTGAGTTAGTATAATTAGTGACATGGCTGCTAATGCATGTAATATACCAATACTATAAGGCAGCGAGCATGCCAGGTGAAATGCTTAGTGGTATTTTGTTTGTCTTTATGTTCTGAATTCAAATTCTGCCAAGGTCGACTTTGCCTTTTATCCTTTCGGGGTTGATAAATTAAGTACCAGTTGCATACTGAGGTTGATGTAATTGGCTGGCCCCCCCCCTCCTCAAAAATTCTGTGCCTTGTGCCTAGAGTAGAAAAGAATATACCAATGCTATGTTTGTATTGCTAAAATCAGTTAAAATGACATGACCTTCCTTTAACTGTCACTTGACTAGGCTGGGCTCAAGTCAAAATCAATGAAACTTTCTGCAAAGTGGGTTCTTATACTTATCTTTAACCTAAGCATTTTGTATTTTCTTTTTCTTTCACGTTGATGCAGTAAGTCTTCTCTTTTCACCCTGGATTTACTGATTTGTTCAGATGTGGAGCTTTGTTCACTTTGGACAAGGTCAACTATTGCAAAATTATCATGTCACATGATCACATTCTCACGTGCTTATTGATCAATTTCAGACTTAGATATAATTTGGACCACATTCTTGGATGTAATTACTTTTGTTGAAACAGGATTCCATAGTTGGTGCTCATGAAGGTTTAGGAGCTTGTCTTAGAATCTTTTTTATTGATAATATGTTGTAAGTGAATATAAGCAAACTGATTATGAACTTCAGTATGGTCATCTCATTTTTAAAAAAAAATAGTGACTTTGATTAGTTTCAGCAGCAGGATTTTCAGTTGTTTTATATTCTACATGAGACTTAATTACATATGAGTCTAATTAGGACTATATACAACATCTTTCATTGTATACAAGACATAACAAGCGAGGTGGAATAAGATTGATTTGGTTGGGTAGTGTAGTTCAATTTAAATTGTTGTTTGGTGTCAAAGGAGCAGTCTGTCATGAAGATCCTGCCAAGATAGGTTGAATGAATTTAAGACAATATTTGGAAGAGCTATGAAAATGATATTGACAGTAAACTAACTTAACTAGATGTTTTAATTTGTAACTGACTTATTTCTGAGTTTAAGTCCTTCTTGAATCATCTGTTTTTCATACCATTGTTGCTACTGATTGCTTGTCACTTGAGTAGCAGGGAAATGGAGATATATTTTGTTGGTTGCATGAATAATAACTGAAGCAAACTTGCGAACATTTAACTGAAATATTTATAACCAGACATAAAGATATTTGGTGTTAACTATTTACAATGAACAATATTAATAATTTCTTACGGGGAAAGACAGAAAAACTGCACCACATCTGTAAAAGTTGCATATGAGACATTGTATGAATGATCAGAATGGGTCTGTCCAAGAACCTGGAGTTGTCTACACAAATGTCCAGAAGTGTCAGTGTGGCAAGAGTAGAGGCACATGTCACTCAGTCACCTTCAACATTCTGCAATTAATTAAGTACCAAATTGTGTTTTATAGCAGACCAGAAGCCAAATTCTAAAAAGTTCAAGGAAACCATGTCATGCCTCAGCCTCATGCTGACTGGTTGATTAATAGGTTGATCGCATGAAACTATGGTGGTTTGCTCAGGTTTCAAATCACTGCTGATGAAAAAAGCATCAGTAATATATCAAATAAATTAAATATCAATTTTAACTATGAATTTTATCAAAAGTAATTAAAAGATTAATATTTCCTTTATTATATTATTTGGATCAACTTTATCATACTTCTGTTGTTGATAAAATATGTACCAGCAATATGCTAAGGTAATTTATTTAATGAACTTTAGCTCCTCCTTTCACAACAAAACCTAAGAATCAAATTTGATATCATAACTACAGAGATAGTCATCTGTAAAAGATAAATCCATTACCTCAAAATGGTAGTTATAAATGAGCAGGTATGCTCTTTGCAGTTAGTATATGTCTTTGCAATGTACAGCTAAAATAAGCTGTGAACTGAGTCTTTGAGCTGATTTTGACTATCAGTTGGAGTCATTGTACTTCATTTATCCTGATAATTTTTGTTAGGAGCAAGCATAAATATTTCAATATTCTACTTCTGTCACCTACATGTTTATAAATTTTTGTTTAAATTTGAAACCAATCTTTTGTTTTGAGTAGGAATAGTGAGTAGAAGCAAGCTCACTGCAAGTTGAATCCACAATCCTGTTTTGATTCCTGATCCTGTCTATTTCATTTTATTTGTGTTGTGAACATCCAAGAGAAAAGTATGAATATCACAACATCCTATTGCCCTCCAACTATAAATTTGTATTAGTTAAAGAAACAAATATTTTGCCTGAAATATCAAACATAGAATTAAAAGAAAATTTAGGGAATAAGAGAAATACTAGGGTTTAAATATTTAATTGGACTGTCATCTGACAGTAATTTGTAAGAATGTGTATACAATAAATGAGATTCAGATAAATACTGAGACCTACATATTAAGGAAGGGCACTGGCAGTGAAAAGAAATTGTTAGAAGCAATTAAAAGCTTGTTTGAAGTAATGATTTCTGGTGATCCATAAAAAAGCATATTTTATAAAGAAATGTCACAAATTTAACCCAAATGAAAATGAGTGGGAGGTTTAAGGAGTGGATTTTGTTGTGATTAACTTGATATATAGGAAAGTACACATAAACAATGAAGGTTTGGGTGTTATGACTGGATGTTAATTTAGTATGGTCAACTGTCTCTAAGTACATTGAGCGTAAAGCACCATATTCTCTTCAACTGAGAAAGATTATACAATACTAGCAGAAATACCCGGCTTTGCCCGGGTTAAAGAGAATAATGAAATCTAAAAACGCCGTCTAGACTACGCAACCCTCAACTGTTAGTAGCTACGATACCATATTTCTACATTAATAACTCTCCAATCCATGCCAGCATGGAACATAGACATTAAGTGGAATGCCAGTCTCTCATCTAGGAGGGCCTTGAAATCAATGTTACCAACTGGAGACTATGTGTGTCGCAGTGATAATAAAAAGACCCAAAGGAGGTCTGCAACGAAATAATTTTACTTAACACTTTGCAAGTGAATCAGTGGCGGCAAAGATGCGTCTCATTTACTTGACAATTTATGCACCACATTGCAGAAATCACAATGTAAGTATATCTGAAAGGGTAGTCTTACACTGTTGTACCATTGAATTACAAATAATGCTCATCTGTTATGTTCGGGTTAAAATTTCATCAACATCAAAAATATATGAATTTTCATGGGAGTTATGGCCGTTATACATAGAATATAATTTCCAAATTTCATAAAGATCCGTTCAGTACTTTTGACGTAGTTTTGGATAAGAAAACAAATGACTAATGTGTGTGTTTGTGTGCATGTGTCTGTGTGTGATGGGTGTATATATGTATAGATATAGATATCTGTATATATGTATATATATGTATATATGTGTACATATTACATGTACATCTATATATATGTGTTAGTAAGATGATGTTTGGTTGGTTAGCGCAATGATTAAATTCTCAGCAGATTATGCAGCTGGAGTGAGCTTTACAGGAATGATACCACACATACATACATAGACATACGCACTGATAATTTGACTTCAACTTCTGGCAACTATCACAACAGTAACTGATACCATTGTTAAAACATTGCAGTATGTTGTATTGTTTAGTTTTTCTCCATTTTTTCTGAGTTCAGATGAAGTCAAATTGACCTGTTAGAAAAGTACCAGTAATATATCAACTCAGTTAAATCAATTATAAATGCTTTCCTACAAAAATTGGCCATATAGTTAGTTTTATGTAGAACAAGTAGAAAGATATATTTCTATATATGCTGATAGAACAGCATATATAGGATAAAATCCTTTGAGAGCAGAAAAATTTGTCAGCAGGCTGGTTGCTGACAAATTTTTCTACTCTTATGTTGTTCCTTATGTTAGGTTTTCAGTTGTTGTACATAGAAGGCCATTATGAGGGGTGTCCCTGGTTAGAGTTTCTACAAGTACTTAATTGTAAACTTTCCAATCCTAGTCTGGTACATCATCTGGAATCATGGTCCTTGTTCGCTCACGTGACAACTGATGTGGTATGGTAATTTATTTACATGGTTGGCATTGTTGTGTCTTGCTGTTAGAGCCCTGTTGTTGCCAAACCTTTGTTGCCCAGTCTACACCATGTGAAGGATGAGCTAAACATGTATGAACTTTGTTGTTGCTGTTATTATTATATAACTGTTCAACATTTAGTAGGTTGAGGCAAATTTCTACTGCTACACCTCCGTGTTGCTGGGGTGTGTTCTTTTCTGCTGTTGGGTGCGTGCAAACTTTTTCCGGTACTGTATTGTATTAGTTTTTTTTCTCTTGAGGTGTGATGCAGTCTTTAATTTTGTTACTGTTTGTATTGTGTGTTGAGTGTGTAATGCATTGGTTATCTACCTTGCTGATGGAAGTTTATTTCACTGGGTAATTGCTGTATAGAGTGTGTCTTGTGTTTGTGGGTTGTTTTGTTTAGGTTGTATTATTGGATTGATAGTGTCTTGCATGGGATGTAGGCTGTTCGTAATAGAACTATTTTTCTGGATATTATTATTATCATTATTATTATTATTATTATTATTATTATTATTATTATTATTATTATTATTGTTGCTGTTGTTGTTGTTGTTATTATCATCATCATTATTATTATTACTTTTATTATTATTATTATTATTATTATTATCATTATTATTATACAAAAGCTATATATGTTAATTTAATTAGCAGAGGTTTTATCCTGAGTCACCCCAAATCTCAAGAATCCCTCTTAGAATTCTTACAAAATACATGATGGCTTTTTCAGTAGGTCAGCAATACATGTCTCAATTCTACTCTGCCCTTATATAGCAGTTTAAATATTGTGCCTAGTGCACCAGTTATCACAGAAATAATTTTCACCAACAATCTCTTCATCTCACTGGCTATGTCCTTGATTTACACTTTACTGTCATAAAGGATTGCAAAGTTAATGATCTTCCACAACCATATCTGTTCTTGTTTCTGTAGTATAATGATCTCTGATGTGAAATCCCATAAAATCCTTTATCATTCATCTAGACAGCCTCGGGCTCGTATTCGTACCACTTTTCCATCACTTCAAATTTACAGACTTGACTGATATTCCAATGGATTCTTTTGCCAACTGAATCATGCCTATATTTATACTCTTTTTGAGCAACTCTGCTGCTCTCACTTAAAATACTTTCATCCACTTTTCCACATATTCTGTATTTGCTATCTGTGTGCGTGTGTGTGTGTGCACATCCCACTTTTACCTCTATAGTACTTTCTAGCCCCCTCATTTTCTCTCTATGTTCTTTCCCTTACAGCTTTTGTACCCTCTAATCAACTTCCCAACCCTCATTCTCTAGTTCATCCCTATGACACACCATACTTGTATTTCTTTCTGTGACCTTATCCATATTCTCACCAACCTCAAATCTTTCTCTCGTTTTCCTTCCCCCCATCCATGCCTTCCTTCCATATTTACTTTTATAAAGTGGGATAGCACTGGATTCTCTACGCCCTTACTATTCTCTCTCTCTCTCTCTCTCTCTCTCTCTCTCTCTCTCTCCTCTCTCTCTCTCTCTCTCTCTCTCTCTCTCTCTCTCTCTCTCTCTCTCTCTCTCTCGCGCTCTCTCTCTCTCTCTCTCATAAGTTGCAAAGTGACCTTGCTAGTACTGGCACTGTGAAAAAAGTACCCAGTACATTCTGTAAAATGGTTGGCATTAGGAAGGGCAACAACACCATTTCTGAGACATTAGAGCTCAACACAATACTCTTTTCTTACTGGCATAGAAAGTGGATCTAAAAGGATGATTTATTTGTATGTATATGTATGTATGTATGTATCTATCTATCTATCTATCTATCAAAAAGAATCAAAGGTCCTTCTGGAGCCATAGGCTCCTAAGGCCAGTTTCCCAGATTCTGTGGCATGTATATTCCCACCACCCCTGTGATGAGACACCAGTCCATCACAGGATTATTCAGTTATGTTAGCTGTAGCAATATGAAATGACATATTTTATTCAAGAACACAATGCATCACCCAGTCCAGGAATTGAAACCACAATCTTATGGTTGGGTGCAACTGCCTAACCACTAAGTCACATGCCTCCACACACATGTATGCATGCGTGAATGTATAGACACATGTGTACACATGCATGCACACACACACACACACACACACACACTTACACATAGGAACAAGCCTCTAGACAAAACAAATAGATAGAAGCTCTCACACCCATGTATTCTTTTTTTTTAGTATAATGCTTGCTCATGTTTTTTTTTTAAACTTAAATATTTTCTCTACTTTTCATTGATATATGACACAAAAGTGTGGTGGGGAGGAGAGGGAGACAGTGAGAGGTATTTAGTTTCATACAATTATTAGATTAGTAACCTGATTTTAGTATGAAAGAAATATCTTTGGAATTTATTAACAAGTAAGCATGTATGATAGTTCTATGAAGAAGAAATAAAATGTACATTTATATCATCATCATTATTTTACATCCATTTATCCTTGTTTGCATGTGTCGTATTGGTCTTTACTAACATGATGTTCTAATACTTGTCGCAATCCCTCATCATATGCATACACATATAAAGAAACACACACATGCACACACACACACACACATACAGGCATGACTGTGTAATAAGAAGTTTGCTCCCCAACTACATGGTTCCAGGTTCAGTCCCATTGCATGGCACTTTGGGTAAGTGTTTTCTATGATAGCTTTGGGCCGACCAAAGCCTTGTGAGAGTATTTGATAGACGGAAACTGAAAGAAACCCATCATGTGTGTGTGTGTGTGTGTCTTTTTGTCTGTCTGTTCCTCCTCCACAGCTTGGCAACCAGTGCTAGAGTGTTCACATCCCAGTAACTTAGCGTATCAGCAAAAGAAACTGATATACTAAGTACCAGGCTTTAGAAAAAGAATAAGCACTGAGGTTGGTTCATTCAACTAAGAAAAATTCTTCAAGGCAGTTCCCCAGCATGGCCACAGTCTAATGTCTGAACCAAGTAAGATAAGACACATTCATACATTTTATGATGGGCTTCAATTTTTATCAACCTTGGAGTTCTAGTTTTATTTTATTTCATATCATAAATTGCTGATCTGATTAAAAATGTTATTTATACCTTGTGTTGATTTCATTTTTATCATTTGTTTTAGATTTGTTTGGGTATAATTTCAACCTGTTCTTATATTTTGAAAGTTTAATCTGATGAAAATGCTTTGTAAATATAAATTTATTGAAGAAGCTTGTTTCCCAACCACATAGTTCTGGGCCAAGTGTCCTTCTACTATAGCCTTGAGTGGATTTGGTAGGCAGAAACTGAAAAAAGCCCATCACATGTGTGTGTGTGTGTCTTTATGTCTGTATTTGTCCCCCACCACTGTTTGGCAACAGTGTTGATGTGTTTACTTCCCTGCAACTTAGCAGTTTGGTAAAAGAGACCAATATGTTAAGTACCAGGCTTAAAAGGAAAATAAGTACTGGGGTCAATTAATTAGACTAAAATTCCTCAAGGTGGTGCCCCAGCATGGCCGCAGTCTAATGACTGATAAAAGATTGACACAATCATAAGGAAGAGCTAGAAACATCAGTAGTTTCCTGTTATTATCTCAATTCAATACATGCTTGCATCCAACTAATCAATATGGGTTAGACCAGACAACTCGAGACAGTATTCTGTGGTCAGATGGCCTTACTGGTGCCAATTCTTACTTATTTTTAAGTGTGTGTGTGTACATATGCAAGTGCAAACATAAATATCCCAGTGGTTCAAATAACAGAACTACCTACTTTATTGAATTATAGTGTAAACAGTGTGGTGTTCTGCAGATACATGTACTCTAAATGTAATGTCCAGGCAAAATCAGCATGACACTGTGTATGAGAAGACAGTTGCTCAGCTTGGTTACATCTGAAGATATAAATATATATGTATGTGCTTATATGTATCTCTCTCTCTCTATATATATGTATATATATATGGAATAAGCAAGACAAGAGGAGACATGTGGGATAAAGAGTCGCTGAAGAGGTCACAGGATGTGTGATGAAAGAGCCTTGACAAAGACACTAAAATAATAATAATAAAACTGAAATGAAGAACAGTCATATAGCATGGGTGTTTAATTGGCAAAATATGACCACACACACACACACACACACACACACACACACACACACACACACACACACACACACACACACACACACACACACACACACACACACACACACACACACAACAAACAGAGCCCTTTATTGAAATTGAGGGGTTGCTTGATAAGGAGAAAAACCAACATTTGTTGTGCTGTAAAATTATTCTTCCATGTTGCCAAGTCCCTGACCGACAGGCAAAGGTTATTTGCTGTTAGAAATGGTGTCAAAAATCTTTGTGCTTTTAATTCCAGATTCAGAATGAGGCCTGATGTGTTTCCTATCATTAACATAGTATTTTTTGTTCTATGTAAATACCATTTTGCATCTGCTACTACTCCCTTCCAAATAGCTGTATAATCCATTTATTTTTTTCTATTTTCATGGTGAAGGCCATTGATGTGATTATTTATTATTCAGTATAAATAGCGTTGAAGGAAAGTTTGAATCTGCTAAAGTGTTAGTATTCTGTATTGTGTTTATGAAAATGGTATTTACTGTGTTCTGAATTTAAAGTGAAGGTTCAAATTTTGTTAAAGTTAATTATTCTGTATTATTGTTTTGTTTTTTTGTTTTTTTTTTTCCACCATCTCTAGACACATTTCTTTTATATATCTATGTCTCATCCATACAGTTCATGAACAATATGTTATAAGTGAAGTTAAATGAATGTTCAGTTGTTCAAAGTTATGTAGAAACCATAGATGTACAGAACAAATGACATAGAAGCATGATTAGCAAACTTATGTCCACCAAGCAGGATGCATTCAGTGACATAAATACATTATCTTCTGTATTAGCCTTCAATGTAAAGACTTAGAAGTGATCAGTGTACCTACAAATAAAGAGAATGTAATGACACTTCTTATGTAAATCATAGGGCTAAGTCTTTTCCGACTGAGTGCAATATGCTTTGCTATGGAAGCCTAATAAGTCTAATTTTCCAAAACTTTTGGTTAGCTGATATTATTGGTATCTCCCTTGATTGATTTTAGATTTTAAACACCAGGAGATTTTGTCTACTAATTGCATGGATGATCTCAGTCAAAGTCTTTTTAAATCACTGTATTATGTGTGTGAGACTCTAACAGTGTATATTTAATATGTAGAACACTCTTTACAATACTTTACTCTCTCCTCAGCCTTATCTTTAATGTTCATAATCAGTGTCATTACATTGTGTGTATTTATATATGTATAAGTCTTGCTAACTGAATAGAGCATATTACATACAATAGGAACAAGCCCATTGCTTTTATCAGTTGGCCTGAAGACAAGGTCCACTCTCACCTTCATTGTCTTTATATTCCAAATGTTTCAATTAGTTGATGTTATTAGAGTTATCACACTTGCTGATTTTGATTTCAAACACCCTCTGGAGGGAGCCTTTGTTTTCTAACTACTTGGACAATCTCAGTTAATCAAAGTTTTGATCTTACTTTTTGAACACATGTGAGACTTTACTGTATATGTAGTATAAAGACAAGATAGCCATAGCTGGAATATTGGTTAAACAATAGAAAATTTGACACCAATGAGATGGATCAAACTGTCTTAAATAAAAGATATATAAGAAACTGTAGCACTTAATGTGTAAAAAGGACAGCCAGGGCAAGAAAGCTTTTGATCATAGGTCTACTTAATCATGGCTGACTTAGGGCAAAAGAATAACATATCATAGGATGTAGTTGTCACTGTACTACTGAACACCAAATGCATTCCCCACTAAACGTGGTATTTTATTAAATTCTAATAAAAACCTTTTGGTCCTCTCCCTTGTGTGTGTGTCTTTTCGAACAATAGTTTAGATTATAATTATTCTCTATCACTTAAGGTGGCATTTTAATGAAGTAATATTTCTTAATTACTACATCAAATATGTGAGTGTTTTCATTACTCTTAAGTTTTCATACAGTTGATACTCATTCATTTATTTAACATTAATTTTCCCATGCTACCATGGGTTACACAGGGTATTACAGTGATACCTTGCAGTACAAGTTTAATTCGATCCATGACCAAACTTGTCTTATGATTTACTCATTTTACAAATCAGATTTCCCCATGGCAATTAACTAGAATATAATTAATCTGTTCCAGGCCCCCAAAACCACTCAAAAATAATTTTTTATGAGTTTTAAAACAGAAAAGGTGTAGTTACAAGTAAAATAACAATTATGAAAAAGAGAAGGCAAAAGAAATCTGTAAACTGGTTTTATTAACTGAATGAGGTGCAAGTATGGCTAAGAAGAGCTTTGGAATCTTGCATGAAATATATTCAGTCCTACCCTGAATACATTGTACTTAAACATGACAAAAGATAGTAAATGATAAGGAAGATAAAAATGTTTTAAATGTAATGTTTTATTTATAAAAGTAAAGTTATTTCAGTATTATAAGTCATCTATATTAATGTATTATAAGTATAGGTTTACTTTAACAGTTGGCTTGTGTCTGGTTTCTATCCTGTTCCACTCTGACTATTAGTTGACTGATTTTACACTTTGTAAAGGCCAGGCAAATGTTAAAAGACTAAAATTATTTTATTATTATCTGGATCACAAAAAAGATATAATGAAGAAACAAATCTAAAAATCTGTTCTAGTTAAAAACATAACAATAAAATATAGGATTATCTGATTCTATATCGTTGTCATCATCATTATCATCATCATTATCATCATCATCATCATCACCACCACCATAACCGTCATCACCATCTTCATTACCATCATCACTATCATCATCATCAGCATCATCATTGTTGTCATCATCATCATCATCATTATCATATTCATCATCATCATCGCCATCATCATCATCATCATAATCTAATGGCATAGATTATCATCAGTCAGCTCATGGATGCATGACACTATTCTGTAAGACTTGATAGAGTTTAGCCACTAAAAAGGAACGAAGCAGCATATGGTCAAAAATATATATTTTATACCCAAAATCTTTTTATCCTTTTATCTTTTGCTTGTTTCAATCATTTTGACTGTGGCCATACTGGGGCAACACCTTGAAGGGTTTTTAAGTTGAACAAATCAACCTCAGGACTTATTTTTTTAAGCCTAGTACTTATCCTAGCTACCTCTTTTGCAAAACTGCTCGGTTACATGGATGTAAATGCACCAACACCAATTGTCAATCAGTGACGAACACAGTCATAAACACACACACACACAACATATATCTTTACTCTTTACTCTTTTTACTCTTTTACTTGTTTCAGTCATTTGACTGCAGCCATGCTGGAGCACCGCCTTTAGTCGAGCAAATCGACCCCAGGACTTATTCTTTGGAAGCCTAGTACTTATTTTATTGGTCTCTTTTGCCGAACCGCTAAGTTACGAGGACGTAAACACACCAGCATCGGTTGTCAAGCGATGTTGGGGGGACAAACACAGACACACAAACATATACACACACATACATATACATATATATATATATACGACGGGCTTCTTTCAGTTTCCGTCTACCAAATCCACTCACAAGGTCAGCCCGAGGCTATAGTAGAAGACACTTACCCAAGGTGCCACGCAGTGGGACTGAACCCAGAACCATGCGGTTGGTAAGCAAGCTACTTACCACACAGCCACTCCCGCACCTATATATATATATATATATATATATATATATATATATATATATATATATATATATATATATATATATATATATATATATATATATATATATATATATATATATATATATATATATATATATATATTTATATATATATATATTTATATATATATATATTTATACATATATATATTTATATATATATATATATATTTATATGGGACAACCTGTTAAAAGCCACCGACCAGATTTGTGGGTGGTGTAAGGTCCCCTCCCAACCCAGAGTAACGTGGTGGTGGAACAAGGAGGTAGACAGGGCTATTAGACAAAAGAAACAAGCTTGGAAGGACTGGAAGAACGGTGGTAGCAGGGAATTGTACCAATGTGCCAGAAGGGAGGCTAGGCGACAGGTTTATTTAGCCAGAGGGGAAGCAGATAAGGAAAGATTTGCCAATGTTCTGCGCCGTGAGGACCAAAGACTCGAGGTATTTCGTGTTGCAAGACAGTGTAGGAGAGAGAATAGTGATGTTGTAGGAGAGAAATGTGTTCGCATGGATGATGGTACGCTTGCATTAAATGAGGATGCAAAGAAAGAGGTCTGGAGATGCCACTACGATAGATTGCTTAATAAAGAGAATGAATGGGAGAAAGAGAGCCTGCCTTATGTCGACCCAATAGAGGGACCAGCTATCCGAGTTGATAGTACCAGGGTAGATAAAGCAATTAAGAGTATGAAGACCGGGAAAGCCCCCGGCCCATCAGGAATCACTGCAGAGATGCTCAAAATATCTGGCAGTGTTGGCTATAGCCTAGTCACCTGTATTACAAACCAGGTGATACACGAAGGAGTCATACCCTATGACTGGTGTAGCAGCATCATAGTCAACTGCTACAAAGGTAAAGGGGACGCTTTAGATACAAATAATTACAGAGGCATCAAGCTGTTAGATCAGGTTATGAAAGTTACAGAGAGGGTCATAGCCCAACTAATTAGGGAGCGAATCAATTTAGATGAGATGCAGTTTGGGTTCGTGCCAGGTAAAAGCACTACTGATGCCTTATTTCTAGTGAGACAGTTGCAAGAGAAATACCTAGCCAAGGATAAACCTCTGTACCTGGCTTTCGTTGACATGGAGAAAGCCTTTGACAGGGTCCCCCGATCCCTTATCTGGTGGTCAATGAGGAAACTTGGGATAGAAGAATGGCTAGTGAGAGCTGTGCGAGCCATGTACAGAGATGCGGCCAGTAAGGTGAGGGTTGGAAATGAGTACAGCAATGAATTCCGGGTAGAGGTAGGGGTCCACCAAGGTTCCGTCCTCAGCCCCCTATTATTTACCATAGTCCTCCAGGCAATCACAGAGGAGTTCAAGACAGGTTGCCCCTGGGAGCTCCTCTATGCTGATGACCTTGCCCTAATTGCGGAGTCACTATCAGAACTAGAGGAGAAGTTTCAGGTGTGGAAGCAAGGTCTAGAATTGAAGGGCCTTAGAGTCAACCTAGCTAAAACCAAAATCCTAATAAGTAGGAAGGTAGATAAAACACAAACCCCTTCAGGTAGATGGCCCTGCTCAGTATGTAGAAAAGGAGTAGGTAGTAACTCTATAAGATGTACCCGGTGCAAGCTATGGACACATAAGAGGTGCAGCAACATCAAAGGCAGGTTAACTAGCAAGTTAGTTTTTGTTTGTGGCAGATGTTCAGGTGCAATAAAGACTGCAAACAAACAGGAAACAACTTCTATCTCATTCCAGGGTGAAAAACTAGAGGTAGTCGATAGCTTCCGCTATCTGGGCGACCAAGTTAGTAGTGGGGGTGGGTGCGCTGAAAGTGTAGCTGCTAGAATAAGAATAGCCTGGGCAAAGTTTAGAGAGCTCTTACCCCTGCTGGCGACAAAGGGACTCTCACTCAGAGTAAAAGGCAGACTGTATGACGCATGCGTACGAACAACCATGCTACATGGCAGTGAAACATGGGCTGTAACTGCTGAGGACATACGTAAGCTCGCAAGGAATGAAGCCAGTATGCTCCGTTGGATGTGTAATGTCAATGTGAATACCCGTCAGAGTGTAAGTATCTTGAGAGAAAAGCTGAACATTAGAAGCATCAGTTGTGGCGTGCAAGAGAGACGATTGCGCTGGTATGGACATGTGGTGAGAATGGAGGAGGATAGCTGCGTGAAAAAGTGCCACACCCTAACAGTTGAGGGAACCCGTGGAAGAGGTAGGCCCAGGAAGACCTGGGCTGAGGTGGTGAGGCAAGACCTTCGTACATTGGGCCTCACCGAGGCGATGACTACGGACCGAGACCTTTGGAAATGGGCTGTGCGTGAGAAGACCCGGCAAGCCAAGTAAGATCGTTGCCAGTGCCCCTGGACTGGTTCTTGTGCGGGTGGCACATGAGATGCACCATTTTGAGCGTGGCCGTTGCCAGTACCGCCTGACTGGCTCCTGTAGGATTTTCGAGCGAGATCGTTGCCAGTGCCCCTGGACTGGCTTGTGCGGGTGGCACATAAAAGACACCATTTCGAGCGTGGCCGTTTTCGTGCGGGTGACACGTAAAAGCACCCACTACACTCTCTGAGTGGTTGGCGTTAGGAAGGGCATCCAGCTGTAGAAACTCTGCCAAATCAGACTGGAGCCTGGTGTTGCCATCCGGTTTCACCAGTCCTCAGTCAAATCGTCCAACCCATGCTAGCATGGAAAGCGGACGTTAAACGATGATGATGATGATGATGATGATGATTTATATATATATATATATATATATATATATATATATATAATTATATGTATTTATTTTCTCTTAGTTAATACTTAACTCCACCAAAATAAATTGGTTAATAGATACCAGGGTAGCAAAGATCACAAAATGACTGTGGTGTTACTCCTGTTTATGAGGTAGAAACTCCCTGTTATTTTGGGCAATTGAGTAAATATAAAAATTTAGTAAATGGAGTAAAATGCATATGTTAAATGAATTCTTTTATTTCCAACATATGTTTCGAAGATTACAAAAGGGTCTTTCCAAAGGAATAGGTGATGTTGATAAAGATGTAATCTTCTCTTCAGGGAAATACATAGGAACCAGCTTAACCGTAAGACATTTTAACCAAATGTTGTTATAAGATGTTAAACTGTAAGTCACCATCTTATCTTTCTTCTTGCAACTTGGAATAAATGATTTACTATTTACTTCATTTATTTTTAGTTCCTTTTGAAATCATGAAAGTGTGAAACTAGTTGGATTGATAATTGTGAATTAAAAACATGATTCATATCAATCTGTCTATCTGTCTATTTGTCTATCTAGCTATCTGCCTGTTTATCTATCTATCTATCATCTGTCTATCTATCTATTTATCTATACTCACACACATACACGCACGCACGCACGTGTGTGTGTGTGTAAAACATATTTTTTCTTGCTGTGTACAAATTTTAGGCATTAGAGCAACATTCACACAACATTTACACCCAACTTGTAAAGCATAATAAAGAAAGCCAAACATACAGTAATCACTTGTATGAACAGGAATGGTGTACAAATAATTGAGTAGAGCCATCATGGACTATGCCAACCCAACCTAAACCCTCAATCTCTCTACATCTGGAATAAACTACAACAAATCCAAAACAGTGTACTGCATCCTCATAATCATTATCATCATCATCAACAACAATATTATTTATCATCCTCATTGTCAATTTCGATGTTGTTTCATACCTTTTTAATCAAAATATGAAATATATAAAAGCAATTTCTAAGAATTGAGAATGACAGATATGATAGGTGTGGTTATATAATGAGAACTGCACACTGGTAAAACTTGATTAATTGTCAATTTTTCTAAGCAAACTGTGAATACTTCATGTTTATTTAAAAACAGGTGTATACAGTATATTACATTGAACAGAACAAAGAAACAAAAATAAAATTGTGGAGGTAGACATAGTGAATCAGAAGCAGGACACAGCTCCAGATTTAATATCTTTACTCAGCACAGAACACTAACAAAAGAACTTATCACTGATATGGTGCTCATTTAATATTGTACATGTACTATGTGACTTAGAGGACTTGTTCAAGTTACAATGACTGTGGAGCTATCAAACTTTTATCTCGTAATCCAACATTATCCAATAAGACAGCTGCAAATCTGAATCATATCTATTGATCACGCCCTCTTGTCTTTATTTCCTTTATTCATCAAAATATTTTGCCAGGATCCACAGTGTGTGTTTTCTTTTTGATCTTATCATTATGTACCCTATGTATCGTGGATGTAGTATAGTCAAATGGTTAAGAAGTTTGCTCTGCAGCCGCAAGGGCTTAGGTTCAATTCCAGTGTATGGCAGTGTGGGAAAATGTCATTTTTTATAACCTTGGGTTGACTCATGCCTTGTGATTAAAATTGAGTAAATGGAAACTATACAGAAGCCCATCAGGTGAATTGTATGTGTAATTCAAAGAGTACAGCCTTGTCACACACTGTGATTCTCAGTCATTGATAGGTTAATTCAGCAACTAGTATTTAGTTGATGGAATGACTGAATTTTTCTTGTCAAACAGATCCACCCTGTGTGCTGTGTGAATTCTATGAAGCTGTGGAATATAATGTGCAGATTAGTTACTATAAAGCAAGAGTTACCCTACCATAATGTTATTCAATTTAAACAATCTGTCTTTTAATAAAGAAGCTAGGCCCACTTTTACATTATTTTCAGTACAACCCTTGTGTGTGTGTGTGTGTGTGTGTGTCTGTCTGTCTGTGTCTGTGTGGGTGTGAAGGTATATGCATGCATTTGCACATGCACTTAAGTGTTTCTGCCTCTCTGTGCATTGTCACTGCTTTAAGAAAATGATAACAGTGTTTGCACTCTTTGTAAATAATATATGTCATAGTTTGAATGGTTCATTCTGTGTGAAACTAATGAAATAAAAATACATTACATGAAAAACAAAAACAAGGAGAGCATCTAATAATGACAAGGATAGTGGTTTGTTTCAGTTATTTTGATCATTTAGTTTTGCTCACTGGTACCAGGCTGGAGCACTTCCTCCAACAGTTTAGCTGGTTGTATCAACTCTAGTACTGGGAATCTATTATTTATTTTATTGATTTTAGAGGGTGAAAGGCAAAGTTCTCCTCGGTGACATTTGAACTCAGAATGTTAAGAGATGCAGCTTACAACCCCAGAGTATTTGACTTTCTGCCCTCTATTGCTCATACAATAGATTGTTCTGCCATCTGTTGCTATTATTTAATAATCCCTAGTCAACCTTGAAGTAATAGACATAAGACCAGACAGCAGCCAGCTAAGTATCAAGTTAAATACAAGCTAAGACTTTTATATATGTTTGTGGCTGTGTGGTAAGAAGCTTACTTACCAATCAGATGGGTCTGGATTCAGTCCCACTACATGGTACCTTGACAAAGTGTCTTCTACTATAGTCTTGGGCTGATCAAAGCCTTGTGAGTGGATTTGGTAGGTGGAAACTGAAAGAAGCCCATCATATATGTGTGTTTGTGTCTGTGTTTGTCCCCCACCACTGCTTGACTATCAGTGTTGGTGTTTTTATGTTCCTGTAACTTAGCAACTCAGCAAAAGAGAATAATGAAATAAGTACCAGGCTTTAAACAAAAAATACTGGGGCCAATTCATTTTATTAAAAAATTCTTCAAGGTGATGCCCCAGCATGGCCACAGTCTAATGACTGAAACAAATAAAAGACAACGATAAATCCAGCTGCATATATTTTTGCATAGCATTCCATAGAATGGCATGAAGTGTATTTGTTTAGGCATTCTTCCTTTTAGTTTACTGTCAAATTTGTCTGAAATTTTTGAGACTTGATTAATGTATGGTATGCTTGATTCCTTATGGTTCATTACAACAGTTTGGACCTGAAGAGAAAATTGATGTGGTGGTTAATTCACTGTATAATGGATAATACCTAATTGAGCAGACTTATTGCACTGTGTAACACGATTTTTGTCCTTGGGTAGCAACTGTTGCTTCCTATTTGATAGAAAGTATGAAAAATGACTAATGTTTCCTTCAAACTTTGCTTTTGTTTATTGAAACTCCAAAGAATCTCTCTCAACACATGGCTATAATGCTCTCCCACTACTCCTGCTCATGATCAGAGCTGCACATATTATCAGCTGCTAAGAGACATGGTCAAGTGGTTATAGTCAGGTAAATGGCAAGCAAGTCTGAGGCATTGAGCAGAATATTTGTTATAACAATATTTCTGCTTCAGCAACTTGGTGTTGAAGTTGTCTGAAATGTAATGTAAAATAGATCAATTCCAAAACATTGATGTCCAGGTCACAAAAGCAAAGTTTGAAGGGAATAGTAGCCATTTCTTTTGATTTCTAGGCAGAAGCAAGTAGGAAATAACATTCACTGACCAAAGACAGAAAAAAAAAAAAAATTATTACACAGTGTTATCAATGGCATTCTGGCTGTGATCATGTTGCCTGAGGCTAAATAGTCTAATGTGTCCTTCCATTTTTTTCTGCTAATAGATGTGATTTGAAGGAGACTTTACTGCTATTTGTAGTAGCTTGAACTCCTATGAAGACAATGTATGCATTTATCAATCATGAAGTCAATGCTAAGACTACCTTGACCAACTAGCCACCATCTCTTCACAAACACCAGTCCTAATGCTACATTCTCATTTACTTTGAAAGATGTATTCCAAATAAATACAATCTAATTTCTACCATTTTTCCCTATCCCCTATAAAATATAAATTTGCTCTTTTCACAACAATCTCTGCTATATTTAATTCAACAGAAAACCTTTATGCTAATATTACCGTCTGTCTTGTTGCTTTTTATATATATATATATATATATATATATATATATATATATACTGATCTTTTAGTGTTTACAATAGAGCTGGAAATGTCAGCAGTGACTATTAGAAATATAGACACAAACTTCCAATATATTTTTGTTATTTCAATGGGTTACCCTGCCCTTACACATATGAATATTCAGCAAGGTTTTTTCAAGTGTGTATATATTTTGTATAGATGTGTAATGCAATAAGTATTTTATATTTGGTATGTATACATTGTATATATTACATGGAACATCATAGTTTTCATTATATACATGGACTCTGTGCATCTCTTTCTTCCTCATTTTGTGTTTTCCACTTAGCTCACCTTTTGTAAACATTTTATGCAACTGATTATTTTTATGCAAATTATTCTTCATAACTTTTTTTTCAATATGTAAAAATATCTGACAACTTATCATTGCAGACTTTGCATTACTGATGAGGTAAAATAATATTAAAGCACGTCTGTAGCTGTTACATTTTTGCTAAGCATGAAAATTAAATTATT